>NC_067248.2:182650610-182953641 GCF_019359855.2 Lolium perenne | reverse complement strand
GCATCATCAACCCCTAGATCGCTAGATAAGTTAGGCATAGAGGGGTTAGGGGATGATACCTCGGAGGATTTAGCCATAAGGCAACTTTCTTCCTCCACATGAATGACCTCATTGGGGGATTCACTTGGTGATGAAGAGTTGGTGGAAAGGGAGGCAAGAGCGACCAATCCATTAGAGGTGGCATCTTCTTCATCATCAACATCATCATCTCCGGAGGTATACTCTTCTTGAGTTGATAGCACAATAGGTGTGTCCAAGGAGGACCTTGCCATGAAGCAATGTGCATTCTTGATTTGAGGGTTCTCATTGGGAGATTCAAAGAGAGATGAAGAGGGTGTGTTGGTGGTGGCGATGGCGGCCAATTCCTTTGAGCTTTCTTCATCTTCATCGCCACTAGAACTTTCAACTTCATCGGTAGAATATTCTTCCCTTGTTACTAGCACAACTCTTGAGGGCCTCTTGCCCTTCTTGGTCTTGTTGTTGTAGAACTTCTTGTTGGGTGGCTTTGAATATTTGCCCTTTGAGTCTTTGCTCTTGTCCTTGGGAATGAGCCTCCCATTGTGAAGCTCTCTATTCTCATAGGGGCATTCGGCAATGAAGTGGCGCTTGTCATCACAATTGTAGCATGATCTTGTCTTTGGACCAAAGCTTGTGAACCCATTTTTGTTGTTCCTCTTGATGTTGTCTTCCTTGGCCTTGGAGGGATCAACCCAAAAGGATTTTGCATGGAAGGCCATGTGATCATGGAAGTGGCATTGCAAATCTTCCGGATAAGTCATACTCCAAGATGCTCTATAAGATTCTTGAGGAACCACTTCTTCAACGGAGTTGACCACCAAGGCAAGGTTGGAACCTTTTGCCATCCCAATAGCACGATTGCGAGAATCATGAGAGGTTTCCTCAAGCACCTTGAGAGCTTGCAATTCGTGCACAACTTGTTGAGAGGTGAGAGAGGAATAGCATTCCCTTCCCACAAGAGTCTTGACATCAATGGGTACAAATGGCATCATGCATTCAATGTACTTCTCCTTGATCCAAGAATCATTGATGTGGGTGGCACCAACGAGCCGGAAGGCATCGGCAACGGTGAGAAGTCTTCCATACATATCTTCATGATCTTCATCCGGAAGCCTCATGAACCCTTCGGCTTTATTCTTGAGAGCATTATACTTGTTCCTCCTTGTGCTCTCACTTCCAATGCAACTCGCGGTCAAACCCTCCCAAGCTTCCTTGGCGGTGGTGTAGTTCCGGACACGATGCAATTCCTTTGTCCCTACACTTGATTGAATCATGTGCAAGGCGGTGTTGTTGAGTTGACTCTCAATGGCTTCTCTTCTAGTCAAATTGTCGGGGTTGTATGGCTTGAAGCCCACCTTGATGATTCTCCATAATTCATTGGAGGCACTACAAACATGAGAGCGGAACTCAAATTGCCAAGTATCGAAATCCTCAATAGAAAACTTAGGTGGGTCGCCCCTAATGTTCAAATGAGGCATGGGAACCGGTATATCGGGTGATTGGAAAGGTGGAGGTACTCGATTGTAGCTCTCCCTTTCACTAGTTCCCTTGGGAGATGCAATGGGGGATTTGATAGTGTTTAAGTTATCACCTTCCACGGGTTTGGTAGATGAGGGTAAGTCCGAAGCCTCTCCCTCATGTAACACACCCGTGTCTTTAACCTCTACACTAGGAGCCTTGGGAAGGGCCGGAGCCAAAAGCTCGGCAATCATCTTTTTCATGCTTTCCATTTGGGCTTCCACGGAGGACTTCAACGAATTGAAGTCTTCCACGGAGACCATCTTGGCGGCCCCTTCCGAGGACTCCTCGTCCGGCATACTCTTAGGCGGTTAAGCCCGAAATAAGAGCCGAGGCTCTGATACCAATTGAAAGGATCGTATGCCGCACCTAGAGGGGGGGGGTGAATAGGTGCTAACCAATTTTTAGTTCTTTTTCAATTTAGGCTTGACACAAAAGGTAAATTCTCTAGATATGCAACTAAGTGAATTTACCTATATGACAAGGTTATCAACTAGGCAAGATATAGCTCCGCAATATATAAGAGATAGAGTGGGATAGAGGTAACCGAGAGTGGAGCACGCGATGACACGGAGATGATTCCCGTAGTTCCCTTCCTTTGCAAGAAGGTACGTCTACGTTTGGAGGAGTGTGGTTGCTACGAAAGCCAAACCAACAGCCACGAAGGCTTCACTCAGATCTCCGGTGAGCAACGCCACGAAGGCCTAGCCCACTTCCACTAAGGGATTTCCTCGAGGCAGAAACCGGGCCTTTACAAGGTTCTTGGGGCACACATCCACAACCAAATTGGAGGCTCCCAAATCTGTTACAACGCAACAAATCAACAAGCATACATCAACAACAATCACTAGGGATCCAAAGAGGAACACTAGCAAGGGGGCCCTCAAGCATAAGAGGGGGAAATGAAAAACGCTTCGGTGAGGATGTAGATCGGGGTCTTCTCCGTCGATTCTCCAAAGCACAAGGGATTTGGATGGTTGAGGAAGGAGATCCGATGGATTTGATGTTCTTGGTGGCTCAACAATGGTGTATCTCTTTTTTAGAAGGGGAATGAGCAACCCTAGCTCCATGGAGAAGAAACCCTTAAAAAGGGGCAGCTATCCGGCCGTTGGAGACCTGGGGAAGGGTGGCCGGTAGTACCGGCGAGCTTGGGCCGGTACTACCGGACTTAGGCGCGCGCGCGAGCCAGCCGGGGGCGGCCACGTGGCCAGGAGGGCCCGGTCCGGGGGGGGAGGCCGGAGCCTCCGGCCCGGGGTACCGGCCGTGGTACCGCCGGGTGCCCCAACCCCCCTGGAAACCTCCAGTGTTGCTCGCCGCCCGCCCGGTACCATGGGCGGTACCAAGGCCGGAGCCTCCGGCCGCGGCCAGGCCGGCGGTACCGCCCAGGACCCCCGCTCCTTCTTCTCTCCTTTGCTTTTCTCTTTCTCTTCTCCTTCTCTTTTCTTTCTTTCTTCTTCTCTTTCCTTTTTCTTCCAATATCTTGTATACTCTTCACTCTTTAAGCATCTAGAGAATGTAATAACCTACAAATCTTATAAACCGAAATATTCATATATTATCATTGTCATCAACACCAAAACACATATAAAATGAGATATGATCTTTCAGCTCCGTTCCCTCCCGGAAATCTCCATCAATAAGCCCCTTGTTTGTTCCTTTTCTTTGCTATGCACAACCTCTCCTTCGATTCTTCTCCCGCCGGCTGACCGAGGTGGTGAGGGGTGGGGAAGATCTGGCTCGGGCGGTTGTGCTCCAGAGGTGAACAAGGGCCTCCATCCCCTGGTGATTCGGTGCAGCACCAGTGGGCGGCCGAAGAATGTGCGCGTCAAGCCCCCGAGGTGGGGGTGGATCTCGTCTGTTCTTCCTGCTGAGGCCTACGGAAATAAGCACCGTTGGCTACAACACTGCGTCCTCGACGTCCTCGACATCAACCTGGCCGGCCGTGGCGACGAGGAGGAAGATGAACACGACGACGATGGTGTTGGCTTCTGTAGCCAATATGTCCGGGATTTCCGAAACATGGAAGCAACATCGGCGAGCTTCTCTTTGAAGACTCAGTGTTGTCTATTAAAGCCGGTGAGTTCCGGCACCCTTTAAACCTCCATCGGAGGCCTTCTTCAAGGTCAGCGGCCGCGCCCAACGCTGGTACTGAAGCAAGTGGTTTCGTCCCCGCGGCGGTGCTCGATGGCGGTGCAGCTGATCTCTGGCTCGGCAGAGGAGATAGGAAGGGACCTGGTTGCTTTTCAGATCTTTCAGAGAGGTCTTCTCCACATAAACTGGGGACCTATGTATAATTTTCTTGATTTCATGGGGTCTTCTGTAATATTGTACACCTCCACTGTTTGTGTTTTAATATAAGCTTCCAGGCCCTTCGAGGCTCCCCTTATTCGAACTAGTGACTACTGAGCGCCTTTTTTTTTAGGGGAGACTACAGAGCGCGTAAACAATGCTTTCCTTTTACTAGCCTAAACAAGTCTAGCAAGCCCGATGGAGCGCCTTTTCTCTCCTGATTTTGGCTACTGGGCTCGAGTGATGGACTGCCAATCCCTTTTCCTGCCGGGCCGGTTTAAACGAACCCGATGGTACGCTGATTACATGGGCCAGGCCCTAACCCTGCCAATACGTAGCCCAAAATATTTGGACTGAGCTGCAGATTTGCATATCAAATTCAAGGCCTTGTGTGATCGACTGATCGTGCGGATGTTCTAGGAAAAGGAAGGCAAGTGTTTCTCAAAAAAAAGAAAAAAAGAAAAGGAAGGCAAGTTTGCAAGAATGATATCCTGAAAGGCAGTGGCCTGATGGGGCTGATTAATCCACTACCAGGTCACAGTAAGTCAGAGTTTATTGGATGAAGGAACTGGACGTCCTCAAGCCTAGTGTGGAGTTGTCCATTAGAAAGACGACGAGGGCTGCAAGGAAACATCAGCAGTAACAAAACTACTGGAAAAAAAGAAACAATGTGACCGACTCCTAGACGTTGGAAGTGCACCCACACATCCCAGCCGAGTAAAACTTCTGAATAGCTGTGCACCATTTTATCAGTCATTGTGTTTTTAGCTCCACAACGACATCAACTGAGGTACAGCAATTCTTGTATCCCGCGTAAACCTCTTTCCCCGTCCCTAGCGCACACCAGCCAGTTGTTTGGCAACGCCCCCATGATAAGCTTAGATGATATCCCCATCATAAAAGAAACATCACCATTGCTTTACCATGCACTTGCTATAGCTAGCTAGCTCGTGAGAGGATTGCACGAGGAAGATAGAAATGGGTGTGCTTTAACTTTCAGTAAGGTATAGATCAGGTAGCCTTTGTTAGTAAGCCTGGATCACCGCTGATTAAGAAGCGAGGCCGTGCAACATCACCTCCACGAGTACGCGGGCAAAATTTCTAAGTTAGCAACAGATACGCGTTGAGTCGTCAGGGATAAGACTTGCGCACTCACTTAAAATTCAGATACTTTCGCCCACGGCAACCCGTACGTGCAGGCAGTGGATCATTATCTGCGTATGCAGAGGACATACACAACCTTTGATTAGTAGAAACTGGCATCCACGACCACGAGAGGCCGCTTGTAGGCTTGGCCTGGGGTCAGGTCACTTGACCATATCGTCCCGTTTGTGCGCTCAATCTTGATAAGTAGATCGAGCCTTGGCTTGCATGTTCACTTCATTATCTGTCGAATTTTTTAAGACACCACTGAAAATGCTCCTTTGGGATATGCCTACATCAAGCTAACTAGCTTAGGTGCTTAGGTTATTTATAATAAGCTGAAGTGCACCTGGCATGCAAACCCTTGTTGTTTTTGTTATCTATTCTCGGAAACGAAAAAGGATTTGCTCTACGATTTGTAGTTTTGTGGCCCAATTCATCCAGGGATAATGTATCTTATCTGAATCCAGCTGCTTCCACACCAAGAAGCTTTTCTTGCCTAGGAATTTAATAGTATGGCCATTGCTGCTAAAAGTGGAAATCGCCAAGATTATTCTGTTACTCCCGAGTCCAGATTACAACGGACCAGTGCCTGCAGGGAATTTGATCTTTGTTTTCCAACTTCAGAGTTGCAGCAGCTACAAGAGAACATCCATACTCGTTGGTCCCTTTTGGTTCACATGATTCGGAAATGTTAGATGAGAACACATAAGTATGATGGGAATGCATACACAAAACAAGAGTTAATTTGCACATAAATTTTGTAAGTATTTAGTTCGCGTGAATAGGAACACAAAAATCCTGATGAATTCGATCAAAATTTTAAAAAAGACAAAGCACATGATGTGGTATAATTATGATGTTATTATGCTGCTAGAGACCTTGGTCTTGCTTACAAATTCTAAGTGGAGTTATAAGTAGATTTTAAGCTTCTAGCCTTTTCAAATTTGAAACTGATATCGAAGAAAAAATTTCTTTGCCTTATTTTGCTCCAATCCTTCGAATCAAAACAATATACTTTTTAATAAATAAAGTTTTTTTATTAACTCGATAGTTCGTCTCAAGGGGACAAACTCAACAAAGTTATCCGGTCTCGGCATAGCAAAATGCACACACTCGACAATCAAGGAAATGTAAAGGTTTGGCATAGGCTCTTAGCATGCAACACAATGGAAAAATATCAGGCTTGGCCGACCGAGGGCCAATACGTAGTTTTTTTTTTTTTTTTGAAACGAGGGCCAATACGTAGTCATGTTGGGTGAAAACTCCCTTAGCTTTCTGCTCCACTTGATAACATGTTGTCATAAAGAGTTTGTTGTGTTTCAATCGCTGCAAATGACATCTAAGTACTAAAAACTCTCGCAAATCCATTTTGGCTCATAGGTGTAGATGCACCCACCCTAGGAAAAACATATTTCAACATCTATAAAAATCCAAAAAAAGATATCGGAGTGTACTTCCAGATATGCTATGCCTGCACGATAAGTGTCACGAAAAAATCTTAGGTTTCATGGCCTCCGCAAAAAAGACACTTTTCAGTGCTCCAAAATAGTTTTCCATGAGATATATTGTTTTGTCTTATTTATATAGGCCACAAAAAGTGTTTGTTTCTGCAAAACTTTAGTGAGCTAACATAAGATGTTCAGATGTATACAGAGGATTTTTTTTCAATTTTTTAAATAGTTCGAATTGGATTAGAAAAATATTTTTCCTAATTGGTGTACTTACACCTATCCAAAAACTCGCACTAATTACCATTTTACCGCAGCCATACGCTATATTCCTTCTGATGTACATTTTTTGTTGGGAGGGATTTGCGGCTGAGCGTCCTCCAAAGCGGTCCCCAAAGAGATTTAGGGCGCCGAAAAAAAATTCGTTTCCAGCCGTGCGCCCTGAAGGCCCTTTCTATCCGGCGTGGCCCAATACGGTATCCAGTGTCCCGAGCCCGTCCCCGGTCCACAGGGGACGCTCCGGACACGCCGGACACAGCGAGAAGCGAGGCGAGGAGTGGCGTGACCGATGCGTCAGCGACTCACGAATGGACGCTCAACCGCCGCCTACCTAACGAGGCAACCGCGTCGATCAACGCGCGAACCACCGGAATGGAGCACGAACTCCGCGGAAGAGCAACCGCAGCTGTCTTCGATATCTGCGCCACCATTCATCTGTGCTCAATAAGACCCCTACATATGCACTTTCCGATCTACAACTGGCCGACGCCATTCATCTGTCATCTCCTCTCTCACAATGAGCAACCTCTCTCTGCCATCGGACACCGACAGCGAGGGAAAGCCGCATGGATGGATCCATTGGTGGGACAGAGTTGCAATGGCTAGCAGCTTTGGTTCCCCGTCGACGGACAACGAGGAGGATTGGGAGGCCGACGAGAAGGAGGATGAAGAGGTTGAGGAGGCGGTGGTGACAAAGAAGGAGGCAATGGCCCGGAAGAAGGCGGAGGCGAAAGCGCAGCTGGCGAGGACTGTCGATGACGAGGGGGACACAAGTCCTTCGACACGTCGAACGACACCGGCTCTTCGGAAGAGGTGACGAGCAGGAAGCGCCACCGTGAGGACGACGAGGCGGGGCCATCAAAAAAGAAGTAGTTAAAAATTAGTTCATTTTTTCATAATTTTTATATGTATTTTTTTATATTTTTTCAAAGTTATCATATGTAATTTGTTTATATTGCACCGCTTTGAAAATTGGTATAGCGTTATTTGTTCACCGTACCTATAAATTTCTTCTATCTACTAAAATAAAAATATAGCGTTATTTTAAAGTTTTGGGGGCACGTTTGGGGAACACGGCTGGAAAATGACGTCCCCCAAACACGACACGAAGGAAAACACGTCCTCCAAACGTTTAATCCAACGTCGTTTGGAGACCGCTTTGGGGACACGGTTGAAGATGGTCTAAATACAAGACGTCTTGGCACCAACCAAAACGTTTTTTTTCTTTTGAACCATGCAGAAGAGCTGCATGTGATCTATTAAGAAGAAGCAGCCCCCAAGGAGCCAAAGTACACGACCGAAAAGTACGTGCTGTCACTCAGCATGAAGAAATTAAGAAACCACCCTTGCTGGCTTTAGCCCAAAGTTTCACGTCAGTTTTGATCTTATCAATAATTTGTTGGATGGTCTTAAACTCTTTTCTAAAAAAAACACTACCATTCCTCTCTTGCCAGATCACCTTGTTAGATAAAAAAACATTAGGGGTGACACTAGATCGTGAAAAGCAGCAGCCTAGAACACCTATTGGATATGAAAACAGAGATTTATGGATGTATTACGCATTGTCGGAGTTGTCATCGTCACCTCTTGGTGCAGGCGTGAAGCAGAGATGTTGTGGATGATCTGAGGATCCTCCTGATCCCCTCAGGTTTCCAGCGGACACCGCCGGGGTGTAGGCTGGTCTTCCCGTCGCTTCTGCGCTTCCCTACGTCGGTAGAACTTATGGGGTTGTGGGGAGAACAGAGAGCTGATCGTGAAACGCATGTTTCGATCGCAGCCAGGCTCCCCCTTTTATATAGCGCAGGCAGGGGACCAAACCATCGAGTTGGTTTTGGTGCCCCGATCAGGGCGCATAGGGAAAAAGTCACGTGACGTTGGTCCTGTGGGTCCCTATTTTTATCTTAATGTCATTAACGTTTAACCCTTTCCTATTAACTGAACTTGACTATCGAACCTGACAGATCAACCAACACATTGTCTTCAATCTTTTCTTCTCGGGTGAATGTAAGTTTTATCTTGCCCATGACCACCACTTTTGGAGGTTTTGATTATTGACTGGCATGACCTGAAGGAGTCCAGCCCATCTAAGCACCATTCCTCATGATTATCCTTACCACACTGCAGCCAACGAACAGAAGTTTAGCATCTTCACTGGCAGAGTTGCAGAAAACACACAGCCTGCTGTCCTGCTTCTGATGAACAACCATGCTGTGAATGTGCAGCGAATTTGGGACAGGTGGTAGTCTGTGCCGGTCCTCTTTTCGGTGGGCGCGAGTTTCTTGGGACTCTTCGCTGGGCGAAAGCATTGTCTTGGCGGCCGGCCAGGACCGACGACGGTGACGCCCGTGGACGCCACTTCCTTCTTGAAGGCGTCGTCGAAGCGGGTGTCTCTTGATCTCCGCCCGGGCTCTCCGGGGGAAACCCTAGACCCCTCACGGGATCGGGCGAGGGCGGCGCTCTTGTGTCGCTTTGCCTCTTGGGGCCTCGCTTTGGACGTCCTCTGGTCAGAGGGGTTTGTGGAGTGTTTTGGCGGTTCGGTGGAGGCGGGTTCGTCTTCGGCCAGGTGGGACGCGGCCTCAGGGTCGGTGTGGTAGTTGGAGCGGTGGCTCCGGTCTTTTTCGCCTCCGCCTGTTGCGTTGATGTGTGGTGTCGACCTGGTTGGTCATCGACCCGTGTGGAGCGCAGCCTCGGGCTGGCGTGTGGTGTCGTGTTGTAACGATTTTTCGGCCAGTTTTTCTCATATACGGGCCAACTCTTTTCTCCTATATTAATGAAAGGTAAAGATTTTGCCTCGTTTCAAAAAAAAAAAGTGAATGTGCAGCGAAGGGGAGCCCGGGACTGCCAAATTGCATCGCTGGTTGTAGCTCCTGCAAAGAACGCTTGATAAAAAGACTTTGCCGAGTAAACCCCATTAGCTTCCCATGACCAAGTCCAGGAGTTATGAATATCCCGATTCAAAGTAATATTTTCCAGTCTCTCCTAGATATCTAGAACCTGGATAAAACGTTTTATATTTATTACAAGCCGAGGATTAGTACCGAACAACATAGTACGACATGAGAACCTTCTATGTTGGCTCGCGCACACGAACGTTCGGGAAATAGGAATGCAAAGCTATAACGGTGGGTAAGATACGATTCCCTCTTTCATCTTAGGGTATATCAATATATGTCGCAGTGGAGCGAATATTAGGAGCTGAACTAGAGACTAGACTGGAGTAGGATGTAGTTCCATGTATCTGATGCAACAAACGTAGGTATCGAAATCATCATTGGACTATTGCAACTTTGCAAGTGGATCGGTTGCTAGCTGGATTAATTATGCACGCAAGCTGCTTTTCCCCTCAGCTCTCCTTTTTCTCGCTCTCGTTGTTTACGATTGATAATCTAGAAGAATATATCAACGCCAAGGGAAGGAACAAAAGGAAAATCTGAAGGTCCACCGCTAAATCACGAAGGCAGCAATCATTTGGGCAGCCGTTAGGATTTCTGCACTTTGATTAATTAATCATCAAAGCCTCGGCATCGACAGGACGCAACGTTACAATTTTTTTCTTTGCCTTTGCATCCACGGGAGATCTTCGATGACAACATTCAGAATTCTAGGCAGGGATGGATCTTCGATCTCCTATATTCTATAGCGGAGGAGATCAGAAATATGATTATTATGCTGACATGGAGGATCTACCAGCTACGGAATGAATTGATCGCATGGTAAACTGATCTCTCCTACTGAGTTTAAGTGGTACCTTCCTAGCTACTTTGAGTCACTGTTCCAAATCCGACAACTTACGGTGACGGAGGTGATCAAAGGAAAAAAAAGGCCATGTCTGACTAATGTACAACTTAGCGTTTTGATTCCTAAAACCGCTAGGGCGCCTTGGCCAAAACCTAGTTACGGCTGGAACGCTCTATCAACTAATGGGTCCTTCGACGAGGAAGGAAGGGCATGCACAGGAATGGTACTCAGAAATTCAGATGGGTCGGTCATTTTCTCGGTCTATCGGTGTCTGTACAACTGTCAATGATGATCTGGAAGTGGAAGTTAGTGCAGTGATGGAAGGGTTGACTCTATCTCACCAATGGTTAGAGGGTCATGAGAACTGGCTATGTAAATGTTAATGCAGCTGTGAGTGTGAACTGTGAACATACGAAATCCATAGATCAGTGTATGGCCATCTCATAGAGGAAGTAAACCTTCTGATTAGCCTCCGTGAAGTGAGTTTCGTCAAGGTTACTCGACATCAGAATATGGTACCTCATAGTCTAACAAATTTGGGTAGAACTGGAGGGCTTACTGAATGTTTGGTACGTCACACTCCACATGCTGCACCACACCTAGTGCTAGCTGACTGTAATCCTGTGTCTGAGTAATAAAATCTCAAGTATTTCCCCGTAAAAAAAGACTAATCACCATGGAAGAGAAGATTTAGCTTGCCTTTGAATGTCTTCAAAAGCTTCTACTAGCATTCACATGCCTCTTTTCCTCTAAGGACTTCTATAGATCTCCTGAATACTAGGGTGCTTTTTTTTGCATGGTTTATCACCCAGAATAGGGTTGGGTAGACCATCTTTGCATTGGGATTGTTCAAACCGTGAGCTACGCCAACTTTGCAAAAGTAGACAAAATAATTAATAGATCACGTTACCTCACGCCAAATGTTGAATATAAATACACTGCTTAATCTCTTTTTATTAATTTGGTCTTTTCATTAATTTGGACTTCTAGTTGAATTGAATAGTGCAACAATCTTTCATGGAAGCAGAGCCAAAAGATCTCAAGTTCAAGCCCTGCTTGCAGTTTAAAAAACCAAAAAAGATTAGTATGCACCGAACCCACGCCAAGGACTAAGAACTAAAAGTAGCCTAAACGTAAGGGGGAGTGTTGAATATGAATACTCTGCCTAGTTATTTTTCATTAGTTCAGTCTTTTGGTCTGTTAGATGATATATTCTAGCTGTGTATAGGACTCGTATATTGAGTCTGTATTGTATACGAGGTGTATATTGTATTGTAACCGTATGTAATCTGTCCATATAAATATAAACCTCAGGTGGCCCGGTTAGGGTTACGCATCATTATAGTTTTGATATGGTATCAGAGCGGGTTCTTCCGAGACGCATCTAGCTCCCGAAAAAGTGCAGCCGCCGCCCCCTCGTTCGATCTGCAGCGATCGCCTCCTCCTCGTCTGATCTGCAGCGATATGTCGCTGGGATCGTCTTCCTCGATGATGGACAAGCCGTCGCTCTCTGCGTCGGTTTCTGAAAAGCTGACAAGGGATAACTTTCTTCTCTGGCAAGCACAAGTTTTGCCGGATATTCGTGGTGCCCAGATGTACGGGTTCCTGGACGGATCATCACCGGCGAGAAGACTCTGACCAGCAAGGATGCGGACGGGAAGGAAATTTCAATCCCGAATCCAAAGTACGAACGACGGATCACCAACGATCAGTCGGTGCTGGGGTACCTCCTTCGGAATATGTCTAGGGAAGTGTTGACCCAGATGGTTGGGCATACAAGTGCTACCGGCGCCTGGGTAGCGATCATGGAGATGTTCTCCTCGCAATCGAAGGCTTGTGTGGTGCAGCTCCGCACACAGTTGAACAAGGCCAGGAAGGAGAACAAGACAGTTGCGGTATACTTCAATGAGATCAAATCCTTGGCAGATGAGATGGCTACCGCAGGGAAACCTTTGGACAATGAGGATGTCATATCGTATGTCTTTGCTGGGCTGAACGATGAGACCTACAATGGTTTTGTCGCCGCCATTACTGCCCTAATCAAAGCTGAGAAAACCATCAGTATGAGTGACCTATATGCCCAGCTACTGTCCTATGAAGCTTGACTTGAAGATCAGAGTCCAACCAGCGGTGATATGTCGGTGAACGCCGCTACTCGGGGCGGTCGTGGTGGTGGATACCGTGGAGGGCGCAATGGTGGCCGTGGAAACTACCAGGATCAGCGTCACTTCGAGCAACGTGGTTACGATCAGCGAGGTGGATATGACCGCAGCAACGATCATCGTGGGAACGACCGCGACAATGGTGGCCGTGGAGGATACCGTCAGCAATATTATGGCGGCGGAAATCAAGGTCCGAGACTGGTCTGTCAAGTCTGCGGCAATGAAGGACACACCGCGCTGAATTGCTGGAAGAGGTTCCAGAAGAACTACCATGGTTCGAAGAAAACAACAGGTGGAGCTGTTGGATCATATGGAGTTGATACAAACTGGTACTCCGACTTTGGAGCAACGAATCACATCACAAGAGAGCTTGACAAGTTGCATGTGAGGGATCGCTACAATGGAAACGAACAAATTCACACAGCTAATGGTGTAGGTATGGATATTCGTCATGTTGGTCACTCTGTTATTTGTACCCCTAGTCATGACCTGCATCTTAATAATGTCTTGCATGTTCCTAAAGCCACTAAAAGTCTTTTATCCACTAGTCTCCTAGCCCAAGGTCATCATGCCTTTGTTGAGTATTGGCCTAACTCTTTCTTTATTAAGGATCAGGACACGAGGGAGGTTCTTCTTCAAGGTAGATGTGTGGGAGGCCTCTACCGTATTCCATCATCCTTGGCCTCTCCCTCCCATCATCAAGCTCATGGTGTGATCAAGTCTTCCCCTTCGCTTTGGCATAGGCGTCTAGGTCATCCGTCTTCGGTTGTGGTTCATCAAGTTCTTCAAGACAATAAAATTTCGTTTAATGAGTCCAATAAAGAGTCTGTATGTGATGCATGTCAAATGGCCAAGAGCCATCAACTTCCCTACCCCAAGTCTACTAGTGTGTCTACTTCTCCACTTGAACTTGTGTTTTCTGATGTTTGGGGCCCTGCCTCTGAATCTTTTGGGAGATATAAATACTATGTTAGTTTTATTGATGATTATAGCAAGTTTACTTGGGTGTATCTTTTGAAAAACAAATCTGACGTGTTTCAGAAATTTCATGATTGTCACCATCATGTTGAAAGACTTTGTTATAAGGAAATCATTGCTATGCAAACTGATTGGGGAGGTGAATATCAGAAACTTCATTCCTTTTTCCAACATGTTGGCATGTCTCACCTTGTGTCTTGCCCCATGCTCACCAACAAAATGGCCCTGCTGAGCGCAAACATAGGCATATTGTAGAAATTGGTTTGTCTCTTCTTGCTTTTGCCTCCATGCCTCTTAAGTTTTTGGATGAAGCCTTTCTTATTGCTGTCTACTTGATTAACTGCCTCCCTAGTAAAGCTATTCAGTCTCAAACTCCCATGCAACGTCTCTTTGAAAATAGAGGCGACTATTCTCTACTTCGGAATTTTGGTTGTGTCTGTTGGCCCAACCTTCATCCTTACAATGAACACAAGTTGCAGTTCCGTTCTAAGCAATGTGCTTTCCTTGGGTATAGTGGTCTTCACAACGGGTATAAATGCCTTGATATCTCCACTGGTCGCATTTATATTTTGCGCGATGTTGTTTTTGATGAAACAATATTTCCCTTTGCCTCCCTTCATTCCAATGTGGGTGCTCGTCTTCGCGAAGAAATTAGTCTACTTCCTCTCACTTTGCAACCTCTCCATGTGCATGGTCATGCAGGGCACGATTTACAAGTGAACCCTGACGCTAATCCTACTAATACTGTTCTAGCTGAGTCTTTTGTTCAGGAAACATGTGAAATTTCTGCTCCAAATGGTGAATTGACCGAGTCTACCGCCTCTAGCACGGAAACCGGGGATGATTCTTCCTAATCATTGGCGACAGGCTCTCCTAGGCAATCTCCATTGGGATCGGTGGCCTGATCCGCCTTGGGACAGCGTGTTGTCGGCATGGACCCGTATCTTCCCCCCGTGGCGCCCTCTGATTCACTCTCTCCGTCGCAGGTGGGCGGGAGTGGGGCGTCTGCTGCTGCTGCAGTGCCAAATTCTCCTGACGCGGGACAAGGATCCTCTGCGGCCTCCAGCGCAGGTTCTCGTCAGGCCACATGATCTTCTGTGGCTGCCTCGTCAGATGTGTCAGCATCTTCAAGATCTTCTGCATCTTCTGCTCCTGTAGCTTCTGCTACACCAATTCCCGCGCGTCCGTGTACACGGTCCCAACACTGCATTGTTCAACCTAAGATTATTACAGATGGCCGCGTCAGGTATGACCGACTTCGGTTTGGCAATTTTTGCAGTACGTGGGAGCCTACTACTGTCAGTGAAGCACTCTCGGATCCTCAGTGGAAGGTTGCTATGGATGAAGAGTACTCTGCTTTGCTCAGGAACAATACCTGGAATCTTGTGCCTAGCTCTCATGGCAGAAATTTTATTGACTGCAAATGGGTGTATAAATTCAAAAGGAAAGCAGATGGTACTGTTGATCGCTACAAAGCTCGTTTGGCGGCTAAGGGGTTCAAACATCGTTATAGTATTGAATATGAGGACACTTTCAGTCCTGTTGTCAATGCAACAACTATCAGTTTGGTTGTGTTTCTTGCTGTCTCTCGAGGATGGCATCTTCGTCAACTAGATGTGAAGAACGCGTTTTTGCATGGTGTTCTGGAAGAAGAGGTCTATATGCGTCAGCCTCCTGGATATAAGGAGCCCACTCATAGGAATTATATTTGCAAACCGCAGAAAGCTCTATATGGTCTCAAACAAGCACCCCGGGCATGGTATTCTCATCTTAGTACTACAGGCTATTGGTTTTTCTGCATCCAAAGCTGATGCTTCTCTGTTCTTCTGCAACAAAGGGGGAGTAACTATATTTATTCTCATTTATGTTGATGACATTGTTGTTGGTAGTTCGTCAGAGAAGGCTATTGATGCTTTGCTTCATGATCTTGGTCTTGACTTTGCTCTCAAGGATCTGGGTGACTTGCATTATTTTCTTGGGATTGAGGTAAAGAAGGTACATGATGGTATCATACTCTCTCAGGAAAAATATGCCAATGATCCGCTGAAACGGGTAAATATGGCAATATGCAAGCCTGTTGATATTCCTCTTTCGGTTTCTGAAAAACTGTCAGTAGTTGATGGTGAGCTCTTAAGTAGTGAGGATTCTACTCGCTATAGGAGTATTGTTGGAGCATTGCAGTATATTACTCTAACTAGGCTGGATATTTCATTCTCTGTGAATAAGGTGTGCCAGTTCCTGCATTCACCTACAACAGTGCATTGGTCAGCTGTGAAGCGTATCTTGCGTTACTTGCAAGGTACAATCTCTCTTGGGTTAAAATTGAGCAAGTTCTCCTCTGTTTTGGTCAGTGCATTTTCTGATACTGACTGGGCTGGTTGTCCGGATGATCGAAGATCCACTGGTGGATTTGCTGTATTTTTGGATCTAATTTGTGTAGGATAACGTTGCATAGAAAACAAAAATTTTCCTACCGCGAACACGCAATCCAAGCCAAGATGCAATCTAGAAGACGGTAGAAATGAGGGGGTATCGAGTCTCACCCTTGAAGAGATTCCAAAGCCTACAAGATGAGGCTCTTGTTGCTGCGGTAGACGTTCACTTGCCGCTTGCAAAAGCGCGTAGAAGATCTTTATCACGATCGCTCCGGCGCCACGAACGGGCAGCACCTCCGTACTCGGTCACACGTTCGGTTGTTGATGAAGACGACGTCCACCTCCCGTTCCAGCGGGCAGCGGAAGTAGTAGCTCCTCTTGAATCCGACAGCACGACGGCGTGGTGTCGGTGGCGGTGGAGAACTCCGGCGGAGCTTCGCTAAAGCTACGCGGGAGATATGGAGGAGAGGGGGCGGCTAGGGTTTGGGAGGGGGTGGCCGGCCACTTCAAGGGTGGCGGCCAGCTTGTGGTCTTAGGGTGGCCGGCCCCCTCCCTTGGCCCCTCATTATATAGGTGGAACCCCAAGTGTTGGACTCCAAGTCTTCGAATAAGACCCGAACCCAAAACCTTCCATAGAATAGGGGAACCTACCCAAGCTAGGACTCCCACTTGAGGTGGGAGTTCCACCTTCCATGGAGGGGGTGGCCGGCCCCCTATGGGGGAGTCCACTTGGGACTCCTCCCCACCTAGGGTTGGCCGGCCATGGTGGTGGAGTCCCACCGGGACTCCACCTTCCTTGGTGGTTTCTTCCGGACTTTTCTAGAACCTTCTAGAACCTTCCATAGAACCTTCCGCATCATTTTAATTCACATAAAATGACATCCTATATATGAATCTTATTCTCCGGACCATTCCGGAACTCCTCGTGATGTCCGGGATCTCATCCGGGACTCCGAACAAATATTCGAACTCCATTCCATATTCAAGTTCTACCATTTCAACATCCAACTTTAAGTGTGTGTCAACACCCGGATTTTTAGGTCCAGATGCCTATTATGCCATTCATCGCAATCCCAGGAATATTGTTTTTGCGAGACATAATAGATTAATATCACAACACATCATTCATTACAACGCATAATTGTCTTACAACAAAGGATCACATGATCCAGTCTCATTACAATAGTAGATGATCTATTGATCAATTACAAAACACATAGCGGAAGCGAAGTAGCGTAGTAGTAGCGGTCATGGTCCATCTGTTCCACAGGCAACTGTTGACGTCAGGAGTGATCCTAGTTGTCGTAGACGTCCTGCTGTCCTTCTTCCGGGTTCTGGTACTCCTCTTCATAGTCTGGCCATTTGAATAGCCAGGGACAAAGCCATGAGTACTTTAAAGTACTCGCAAACTAATACTAAGGTAAGTATTATCAATTAGGGAAGGGGATGCTAAGCTCTAGTTTCATTTGCATAAAGCTAGTTTTATTTCAAAAACATTTAGTAAAAGCCTCTTCATTTGCCTAACTTACTCAAGTGGGAACATTAGTGTCATTCCCACAACTCTGTTGTGATTAAAAATCAAATTCACCATCTCAAGTTCAAATCACAAGTCACCCTTCACATGTCACATTTTTGAAAAAAGTCTGATGACGGAACTGTATGGCCTTTCCAACCGTCCATAACCGTGGACGCGGCTATTCGAATAGATCTACACTCTGCAGAGGTCGTACACTTGTGCCACAACATTTGCAATAATCCGTCAGGGTTAAGCGGCCACTGATTTACCACACTCCGTGTGCGGACTACCAACCATAACCTTTCACTTACATATCCTAGTATAGGCATCTCTCCCCATGAGCTTGGCCTCCCGGTGAAGACAAGCTGTCGGCTGGGAACTGCACAGGGCTTGGGCCGGACATTCACCTCATTTCACGTCATTTCATATCACTTCACTTTTGTAGAGGCAGCCTCCAGCATAACCCCGATGACGCTTGTTTAGAGGGAACCCATACTAAGATACATAAACTTCTAGTTAAGCCCTACCCATATCAGGTATTGTGGGGGTACTTGCAAAAATTGGAATGGTATCGCATCCGAACCCAACCATCAGTTTTTGTAAAAATTCACCAAGTCATTCACCAGTCATATTCACCTTCAAAATCTTTCAACAGAATGACTCATCATTCCAAGGTTTTCAAAGTCATTTCAATTCACAAGCTCCCAACCAGAGTAGCCACTTTTGATATTGAGCACTAGCAACTAATCCTGAGGGGTGCTAACTAGCTTATAGCCTTCTAGGCTAAGTTTGATACTCTTGTAGTATTCTATCTCTAGACCAAAGTTAACTATAAAAGCAAAATATAAATAATCAAAGACAAAAGCTTGTAAGAGTAAAACTGGGAAAATAGGATCATAAGCATAAAGTAAAAAGTAGTGGTGAGTGTGCCTTGCTCTAGTAGAGCTTTGCACTTTGCAAGAATATTAGCTGGCAAGGGTGTTAGCTTGCATTGGTAATAGCTTTAAATAATATAGCTTGCATTAGTCTAGCTTGCATTGGTAATAGCTTGCAAGGTGTTAGCTTGCCTTGGTTGTTGAGGTGATCAAAGTGGTCTTCTTCTCCTTGGAAGTAGATCTCCTCCTCCTCTTGATACTCCTCGGTACTAGCGTCTAAAATACGAATACGAGGATACAATCACCAAACAATTCATTGGCTATTCCAAACATCACATATATTCACATAAACTATTCTATTCACACAACTAATACAATTTGGTGCATTGGTGGTATTGCTTTGAGGAAGAATAATTTCCTCTCATTTTATATGTAAATGATAGTTTCCATATAGTTCTTGAGGAATAATTTCCTCTCATTGAATCTTCTTTAAGATTTAATTTCTCAAATCATCACACATGAATTTATGTTGACCCAAGTCAACCATTCATCATCATCATTTGAGAAAATGATTTAAATGAGGTAGGGGTACCTCATACCATTTAATAATGCCTATTATGATTTAAGATCTCCAAGTATTTCATGTGAGAGTATTTGACCAGGGGTTCAAACTTCATATGAAAGTACTTGGGACAAGATTTAAATGAAGTGAAACACCTCATATAATTTACACAAGTTGAACTAGCATCACACCTTACTATTAAGTGGGTAAGTGTGTTGTTATCTTATTTAGGAAAAATAATTTCCTCTCATACTAAATAAGGTGTTGCTTTTAATTACTTAGAGAAATAATTTCCTCTCATTATCTTATTAAGATTTAATTTCTCTCATGAACAATATATGACCTAGGTTGACCAAAGTCAACCTCTTCATACTTATCATTTGAGAAAATGATTTAAATGAGGTGAACACCTCATACCTTTTAATCCTAACATAGTAATGATTTAATATCATCAACAATTCATATGAGACCTAAATGACCAGAGTACCTCATTTTGAATTGTTCATGACAAGATTTAAATGAGAGAAACACTCCCATAAGATTTAATAATTTGTTGGAACAATTTAAAAAGCTACTATGGCAAACATTTAATATTCTTAAGTGAGCAAAAAAAAATGAGACCAAGCAACCAGGGTCATCACACTACTTCATACAACTTGAGAAGATGATTTAAATGAGGTGCTACACCTCATAGATTTAAAAATCTTAAATTTGGAAAAAAAATTAAATGGGCTAGTAATGGCTACATAGCCATTATTTGATTCTAACCCATGATCATATACAGTACCCATATCATAATTTTACAAAATAAATTAGAGTTTGTTGAAAGTGAAAAATGAGAGGTGGAATCACCTAAAAATTCAAAAGGGTTGATTTTTAATAATTTTTCTAAGATAAGAAAGTCCCTGTTTTGTTTATTTTCCCACTTTAATTCTACAACAGATATTGGTTTGAATCCAGTGTGGTTGGATGGGGCCTTTCATGAGCTTTCTAAAAATATAAAATTTATAAAATCTGGCTCTGTAGATTTGTCCCTATTTAAGTTTGAAACTAGCATCAGATTACAATTTAAATGAAAAAGAAAATAAACTAGTTTGAATTCAAACGGGGGCGGGAAGCTAAGTGGGCCGGCCCAGCTACGCTGGCGCTGCTCGCGGGCCGCCTGACAGTGGGGTCCACTGTCAGGGCGTTTAAAACGCCGAAGCGGTAAGCTGTGTTGTGGACCGTAGGATTAAAAGAGGATCTAACGACGCAGGGTCGTCGTCGACGTCGACGAGCGGCGGCACAGGCACGGCAAGGGTTTGGGGCTGGCGGCTTACCGGAGCTCCGGCGAGGCTCGGCGAGGCGCTGCGGTGGTGTTGTCGAGGACGAGGAGGCAGAGGGTGGTCGCGGCAGAGCTTGGGGTGGAGGAAATCAACGGCGGCGCTGAGCTTCCGTGGCGGCGGACTCCGTCCAAATTCCGGCGGCCTCGGGCTTAATTGGAGAGGGGAAGGAGTCAGGGAGATTCAGGGGAGGTAGTGGAGCGAGGTGGTGTGAGAATTTGAGGCAAGGGCGCCCTCCTTTTATAGCGGGCGGTCGAGGCCGAGGGGTGCGGGGCAGGTCGACGGTGTGGGGATGGCTACGGTGGGCTAGCGTCATCGGCGAAGGTTCAGACGTGTTGGCGATGTCACCGCGGACACGACAGGCGTCCTGGCGTTGAAAATGGAGCACTGGAGCGTCGGCGTCATCACCATGTACCCGCGCATGGTGGTGGACAGTCGGCGTCGTGGGCGTCGTCTGCAGCTCGTCCGCGGCCAACTGGCGGTGTCCGTGAGGTTGAGGGGACCGTGGTGAGTCGACGTGCGCATGGGTAGAGCGAGGGGGCGAGTGAGGCGATGGGGCAGGGCGGCGTCCGGTCGCGTCCAGGGTTGCCAGCGTGCACGTCCTGGCGCGCGTGGACGTCTCTGGGCGTGGTCTGGGCGCGCGGCTGCTAGCGTGTGCAAGCGTCGGTTTGACCACGGGATGGCAAGGGCTGGTCCAGGAGAGGTAGAGGGAAGTCCAGGACATGGAGGTGCAGCGTTGAGAAGACCAGAGGGGGAAGTGACAAGGTGATGGCATGGGGGCCGGCATGGTTTGGATTTTGGGTCATGGTGACCAAGAGAGAGAAGTGCAGTGGCTTGGACTGATGATGGGAGGGGTGATGGAGCTCCAGGGCCTCAGAGATGGTCAGGATTGGACTTGGTCCAAACCAAAAATGCAGCATGGGCTTCAAATTTCACTCTGCCCACAAGGTGTTTGTGGGAATGCCCGAAAGAAAGTTTTTGTCAAATTTTGGAAAATCCTTTGGTGGATCTCATTTATATATCCATAGAGATAGAATGGTGGTGGTGGGGTTCAATTTGGTGAAGAATTGCAAAAAGGCAAAAGTGAGATGATCTTCTCTTTATTTCAATGTCATCACTTGGAAATTCTCTACTGGTCAACCTGGTCAACTTCAGCAGGGATGGTCAACATGGAAGTTGTTGACCTTGACATGGTCTTGGATGACATGGAGAGAGTTGGTCAAGTTTGGTTTAGGAAAAGTCCAAACCAGGGGTGCAAAGTGGGGAAGAAAATATAAAAGTGACATATGACCATTATCATATGTGAATTGAATTTGAGATTTCCTTTGATTGGATTCTTGTTTCTTTGATGCAATTGTGTTTGTTTATCATATATAAGAGTTTTACAAACAATAGATCAAGCCATGGTGGCCTTGCTTGTAGATTTGCAAAAATGGCTATAACACATAAGAGGTGATGTGTTAAGTTTTATTATTTTTGTAAATTGTTCCCCTTGCTTCACTTGGGCATGGGTTAGGGTCAATTTGGTGTTATAATAGGTTGAGAGATGGTTTCCCATCATTTGGTCAAGGTTTAAAGCCATAGGTCAAAGTTTGGTGAAATGGCTATGTGTCTCATATGCCTCTATGCATATGTTGCATTTGATTTTTGGATTTGAGTGTTCTTGGCCCAAAGGGTGTTGTTGAGGGTTGAAATGGTATATGGAAGTGATCCATCCATTCACAACAAGTCCTAGGGTCAATCTTCTCAAATTCACAAATTTGCACTTTTCTCACACATGCCTCTATGGCATTTTTAGTTTTTTTTTTTTTTTTTTTTTGGAAACCACTTGGAATTGGTTTGGTAGGTACTAGGTAAGGTGTATGAAGGTTTTCCAAACCTCTAAGCAAAGTATAAAGGCTTAGGGTAAAGTTTTATAAAAAAAAAGCCATAGGCACATATGCCTCCTTCCTATTTAATTTCTTTTTATTTCATTTTAACTAGTAGTGGTGAAAAGAGGGGTGAGGGTTAGGGTTTAGTGGGGTTCACCATGGTTCACCACCATTTAGCATAATTAATAAAGGTAGGGTTCAAGATTTACCTATTGGGGTTATATGCCCCCATATGTCTTTTATTTTATTTTGGGTTTCTCAAAATAGATCCAAATGATTTTTGGAGAAGATTAGGGTTTAAGTTTTTTTCTTAGTTGATTTCTTTCTCTTTTGTTTTATTGGGTTGGTGATCTTCACTTGATCACGTTGGGGTTTTAGGGTTTAGCACATCAGCATAATAACACTCATCATGGTAAAACACAAGATTTGAACAAGATCTATATGTATAAATCTCATTTTAATAAAAGTTTTTGTTGGTTCCAAAATTTGGAACTAGGGAAATTCATTTTGTTTGTTTTGAAATTTTTGGGTTGTTACAAACCCTTCCCCATTAAACAAATCTCGTCCCGAGATTTTAAGAAAAGTTAGGTTCCTAAGAGAGATTGAGCATTTTATTAACAGGAGGACATACTTGGCATGGTCTGGGGTGCTTCCTGAGCTTCAGTGGCAGTCATGTGGTAGAGACGGCCGTTGTTGTTGTTCTGATTCTTTCTTCCAGCAAAGCGGCGCTGTTGCTGAGCAGGTGCGGCGGTATTGGCGGCAATCCTGGCAAGCTTCTTGGGGCACTCATTGGAGAAGTGACCCACAACTCCACATTCGTAGCAGTTGACGGTGGACTTGTCTTTGGGGTTGACGGGAACAGCGTTGCTTCCAGTCCTTGGGGCAGTATTGGGGTTGTTGTTGTTTCCATTGTTGTTGTTGTTGTTGGGGCGGTTGTTGTTGTTGTTGTTGTTCCCTCCGGGCTTCGGGGGTCCTCCGTTGTTGTTGGTGTAGTTGGGGCGATAATTCTGGGCAGGGGGCTTGTTGTATCTTGGGGTGAATCCTCCAGAGGAGTTATTGCGATACTTCTGGCTATGGTGGGGTCCACTCTGGTTCATCATTCTGCGTTTGCGGTTCTCATTGGCTTGATGTAGCTTTCCTTCCATCTGTATGGCTGAGTCCACGAGGGCTTCTAAGTCAGCGAACGGAATGTTCACTAACACAGTCTGCATCTCGTCATGCAGTCCGTTCAGAAATCTTTCCTTTCTTTTCTCGTTGGTGTCGGTCTCATCCGGGGCGTACCTTGACAGAGTAAGAAACCTGTCGCGGTATTCCACCACGGACATTCTTCCTTGCTTGAGTTCACGGAACTCGTCTCTCATTTTCTTGATCAGTCCTTGGGGCACATGGTACTTGCTAAACTTTAGCTTGAAGTCTTCCCAGGTCATCATCTGTCCCGCATTCATTGCACGGGCACTTGTCCACCAAGCTCTGGCTGGTCCTGCTAAGTAGTGCGTGGCAAACAGTACTTTTTCTGTGGCTTCAACTTGCGCAACTTCGAGGTTGTTCTCCATTGTCTGGAGCCAGTCATCAGCATCTAGGGGTTCTTCAGTCTTGTTGAAAATAGGTGGGTTGGTGTTCTGAAAGTTCTTTAGCTTTGATCCTGGGTGATCGTGGTTTCCATGGCCTTGGTTGTTCTGAGCTATTTGTTGCAGTGCAGCAATGTTTGCTTGGCGCTCAGCTCTCTCGACTTCTCGGTCGGCAAGCAGGGTTTGCAGCAGTTGCATCATGGCATCTGGGGTGGTGTTGCGGGTTGGTGGGGCCATCTGAACATTGGAGTAGATGATAAGATAAGAGGGAAATTTCTAGGGTTTGTTTTTGTTAAATTTCTAAAAGTTCACATATTGAAAATTTGAGTAGTGTTGCGGGGGTAAAAACCAACAACACTTTTTCATTCATACCAAGCATCATACATTACCAAGCTAACACACCGTTGGTTTGAAGAACCATTCATCGTTCTACGATACAAGGGGGATCCTGATACAACTCACACCTACTTAAGTGCTTAAATGATACTACTCTTCAGGGGGGGGGGATTTCTTCGTCTTCACGGGTGAGGTGCTTGGCGAGAGGCGAGGGCGTTGTCCAAATCTCTGCGGGTTTTGTACTGCCTGAAGTCCTGAGGTGCTTCATAGGGGTTCATCTTGGGTTGTGGTGGGGGCATGGTCATCGGTCTTCCCATGGAGTCACGTCTTGGGTAGTAGATGAAACGAGTGTTCTTGATCTTGTCCTCATTTTGTCCACACAGACGGGAAATTGCTTCTTGCATAGCTTTGTCTAGTCCTTCCTTCCAAGTGTTTCCCGTTACAGAAAACCATATGGTTTCCCATACCGGGGCATCAAGCTTCCTTCGTAGATCAGTAGAAACGTCCCACTGAGGTAATTCTCCTAACTGAGCCTTGAGGGGTATTCCGAAGAACTCGGGATACGGATGTCCTAGATAGTCCACTAGTTGCTTCAATTCCTTTTCGAACCCTTGGTTGCTTCCGGGACCAAGCTGATAGGACTCCCATTGGTACTTCATCTGTGAGCAATTAGGATAAGTAAGTTAAGAAGTAGTCAAGTGTGCAAAATTTTATGTAGGCTTGCAAAGAAAGTAGAGTATGAATTTCTCATTTTGAAAAAGATTTCAAGGATAAGAGTGAGAATAAGTTTTTCACAATTATTCACTTCTTTGGTTTTTGAAGCTAAGTTTTGCAGACGTCCATTCTAACTAGGGTCTCCTAAGGTCAAACAATGGCTCTGATACCAACTTGTCAACACCCGGATTTTTAGGTCCAGATGCCTATTATGCCATTCATCGCAATCCCATGAATATTGTGTTTGCGAGACATAATAGATTAATATCACAACACATCATTCATTACAATGCATAATTGTCTTACAACAAAGGATCACATGATCCAGTCTCATTACAATAGTAGATGATCTATTGATCAATTACAAAACACATAGCGGAAGCGAAGTAGCGTAGTAGTAGCGGTCATGGTCCATCTGTTCCACAGGCAACTGTTGACGTCAGGAGTGATCCTAGTTGTCGTAGACGTCCTGCTGTCCTTCTTCCGGGTTCTGGTACTCCTCTTCATAGTCTGGCCATTTGAATAGCCAGGGACAAAGCCATGAGTACTTTAAAGTACTCGCAAACTAATACTAAGGTAAGTATTATCAATTAGGGAAGGGGATGCTAAGCTCTAGTTTCATTTGCATAAAGCTAGTTTTATTTCAAAAACATTTAGTAAAAGCCTCTTCATTTGCCTAACTTACTCAAGTGGGAACATTAGTGTCATTCCCACAACTCTGTTGTGATTAAAAATCAAATTCACCATCTCAAGTTCAAATCACAAGTCACCCTTCACATGTCACATTTTTGAAAAAAGTCTGATGACGGAACTGTATGGCCTTTCCAACCGTCCATAACCGTGGACGCGGCTATTCGAATAGATCTACACTCTGCAGAGGTCGTACACTTGCGCCACAACATTTGCAATAATCCGTCAGGGTTAACTGGCCCTGATTTACCACACTCCGTGTGCGGACTACCAACCATAACCTTTCACTTACATATCCTAGTATAGGCATCTCTCCCCATGAGCTTGGCCTCCCAGTGAAGACAAAGCTGTCGGCACAGGAACTGCACGAGGCTTGGGCCGGACATTCACCTCATTTCACGTCATTTCATATCACTTCACTTTTGTAGAGGCAGCCTCCAGCATAACCCCGATGACGCTTGTTTAGAGGGAACCCATACTAAGATACATAAACTTCTAGTTAAGCCCTACCCATATCAGGTATTGTGGGGGTACTTGCAAAAATTGGAATGGTATCGCATCCGAACCCAACCATCAGTTTTTGTAAAAATTCACCAAGTCATTCACCAGTCATATTCACCTTCAAAATCTTTCAACAGAATGACTCATCATTCCAAGGTTTTCAAAGTCATTTCAATTCACAAGCTCCCAACCAGAGTAGCCACTTTTGATATTGAGCACTAGCAACTAATCCTGAGGGGTGCTAACTAGCTTATAGCCTTCTAGGCTAAGTTTGATACTCTTGTAGTATTCTATCTCTAGACCAAAGTTAACTATAAAAGCAAAATATAAATAATCAAAGACAAAAGCTTGTAAGAGTAAAAGCTGGGAAAATAGGATCATAAGCATAAAGTAAAAAGTAGTGGTGAGTGTGCCTTGCTCTAGTAGAGCTTTGCACTTTGCAAGAATATTAGCTGGCAAGGGTGTTAGCTTGCATTGGTAATAGCTTTCAATAATATAGCTTGCATTAGTCTAGCTTGCATTGGTAATAGCTTGCAAGGTGTTAGCTTGCCTTGGTTGTTGAGGTGATCAAAGTGGTCTTCTTCTCCTTGGAAGTAGATCTCCTCCTCCTCTTGATACTCCTCGGTACTAGCGTCTAAAATACGAATACGAGGATACAATCACCAAACAATTCATTGGCTATTCCAAACATCACATATATTCACATAAACTATTCTATTCACACAACTAATACAATTTGGTGCATTGGTGGTATTGCTTTGAGGAAGAATAATTTCCTCTCATTTTATATGTAAATGATAGTTTCCATATAGTTCTTGAGGAATAATTTCCTCTCATTGAATCTTCTTTAAGATTTAATTTCTCAAATCATCACACATGAATTTATGTTGACCCAAGTCAACCATTCATCATCATCATTTGAGAAAATGATTTAAATGAGGTAGGGGTACCTCATACCATTTAATAATGCCTATTATGATTTAAGATCTCCAAGTATTTCATGTGAGAGTATTTGACCAGGGGTTCAAACTTCATATGAAAGTACTTGGGACAAGATTTAAATGAAGTGAAACACCTCATATAATTTACACAAGTTGAACTAGCATCACACCTTACTATTAAGTGGGTAAGTGTGTTGTTATCTTATTTAGGAAAAATAATTTCCTCTCATACTAAATAAGGTGTTGCTTTTAATTACTTAGAGAAATAATTTCCTCTCATTATCTTATTAAGATTTAATTTCTCTCATGAACAATATATGACCTAGGTTGACCAAAGTCAACCTCTTCATACTTATCATTTGAGAAAATGATTTAAATGAGGTGAACACCTCATACCTTTTAATCCTAACATAGTAATGATTTAATATCATCAACAATTCATATGAGACCTAAATGACCAGAGTCTCTACCTCATTTTGAATTGTTCATGACAAGATTTAAATGAGAGAAACACTCCCATAAGATTTAATAATTTGTTGGAACAATTTAAAAAGCTACTATGGCAAACATTTAATATTCTTAAGTGAGCAAAAAAAAATGAGACCAAGCAACCAGGGTCATCACACTACTTCATACAACTTGAGAAGATGATTTAAATGAGGTGCTACACCTCATAGATTTAAAAATCTTAAATTTGGGAAAAAAATTAAATGGGCTAGTAATGGCTACATAGCCATTATTTGATTCTAACCCATGATCATATACAGTACCCATATCATAATTTTACAAAATAAATTAGAGTTTGTTGAAAGTGAAAAATGAGAGGTGGAATCACCTAAAAATTCAAAAGGGTTGATTTTTAATAATTTTTCTAAGGTAAGAAAGTCCCTGTTTTGTTTATTTTCCCACTTTAATTCTACAACAGATATTGGTTTGAATCCAGTGTGGTTGGATGGGGCCTTTCATGAGCTTTCTAAAAATATAAAATTTATAAAATCTGGCTCTGTAGATTTGTCCCTATTTAAGTTTGAAACTAGCATCAGATTACAATTTAAATGAAAAAGAAAATAAACTAGTTTGAATTCAAACGGGGGCGGGAAGCTAAGTGGGCCGGCCCAGCTACGCTGGCGCTGCTCGCGGGCCGCCTGACAGTGGGGTCCACTGTCAGGGCGTTTAAAACGCCGAAGCGGTAAGCTGTGTTGTGGACCGTAGGATTAAAAGAGGATCTAACGACGCAGGGTCGTCGTCGACGTCGACGAGCGGCGGCACAGGCACGGCAAGGGTTTGGGGCTGGCGGCTTACCGGAGCTCTGGCGAGGCTCGGCGAGGCGCTGCGGTGGTGTTGTCGAGGACGAGGAGGCAGAGGGTGGTCGCGGCAGAGCTTGGGGTGGAGGAAATCAACGGCGGCGCTGAGCTTCCGTGGCGGCGGACTCCGTCCAAATTCCGGCGGCCTCGGGCTTGGTGGAGAGGGGAAGGAGTCAGGGAGATTCAGGGGAGGTAGTGGAGCGAGGTGGTGTGAGAATTTGAGGCAAGGGCGCCCTCCTTTTATAGCGGGCGGTCGAGGCCGAGGGGTGCGGGGCAGGTCGACGGTGTGGGGATGGCTACGGTGGGCTAGCGTCATCGGCGAAGGTTCGGACGTGTTGGCGATGTCACCGCGGACACGACAGGCGTCCTGGCGTTGAAAATGGAGCACTGGAGCGTCGGCGTCATCACCATGTACCCGCGCATGGTGGCAGACAGTCGGCGTCGTGGGCGTCGTCTGCAGCTCGTCCGCGGCCAACTGGCGGTGTCCGTGAGGTTGAGGGGACCGTGGTGAGTTGACGTGCGCATGGGTAGAGCGAGGGGGCGAGTGAGGCGATGGGGCAGGGCGGCGTCCGGTCGCGTCCAGGGTTGCCAGCGTGCACGTCCTGGCGCGCGTGGACGTCTCTGGGCGTGGTCTGGGCGCGCGGCTGCTGGCGTGTGCAAGCGTCGGTTTGACCACGGGATGGCAAGGGCTGGTCCAGGAGAGGTAGAGGGAAGTCCAGGACATGGAGGTGCAGCGTTGAGAAGACCAGAGGGGGAAGTGACAAGGTGATGGCATGGGGGCCGGCATGGTTTGGATTTTGGGTCATGGTGACCAAGAGAGAGAAGTGCAGTGGCTTGGACTGATGATGGGAGGGGTGATGGAGCTCCAGGGCCTCAGAGATGGTCAGGATTGGACTTGGTCCAAACCAAAAATGCAGCATGGGCTTCAAATTTCACTCTGCCCACAAGGTGTTTGTGGGAATGCCCGAAAGAAAGTTTTTGTCAAATTTTGGAAAATCCTTTGGTGGATCTCATTTATATATCCATAGAGATAGAATGGTGGTGGTGGGGTTCAATTTGGTGAAGAATTGCAAAAAGGCAAAAGTGAGATGATCTTCTCTTTATTTCAATGTCATCACTTGGCAATTCTCTACTGGTCAACCTGGTCAACTTCAGCAGGGATGGTCAACATGGAAGTTGTTGACCTTGACATGGTCTTGGATTACATGGAGAGAGTTGGTCAAGTTTGGTTTAGGAAAAGTCCAAACCAGGGGTGCAAAGTGGGGAAGAAAATATAAAAGTGACATATGACCATTATCATATGTGAATTGAATTTGAGATTTCCTTTGATTGGATTCTTGTTTCTTTGATGCAATTGTGTTTGTTTATCATATATAAGAGTTTTACAAACAATAGATCAAGCCATGGTGGCCTTGCTTGTAGATTTGCAAAAATGGCTATAACACATAAGAGGTGATGTGTTAAGTTTTATTATTTTTGTAAATTGTTCCCCTTGCTTCACTTGGGCATGGGTTAGGGTCAATTTGGTGTTATAATAGGTTGAGAGATGGTTTCCCATCATTTGGTCAAGGTTTAAAGCCATAGGTCAAAGTTTGGTGAAATGGCTATGTGTCTCATATGCCTCTATGCATATGTTGCATTTGATTTTTGATTTGAGTGTTCTTGGCCCAAAGGGTGTTGTTGAGGGTTGAAATGGTATATGGAAGTGATCCATCCATTCACAACAAGTCCTAGGGTCAATCTTCTCAAATTCACAAATTTGCACTTTTCTCACACATGCCTCTATGGCATTTTTAGTTTTTTTTTTTTTTTTTTTTGGAAACCACTTGGAATTGGTTTGGTAGGTACTAGGTAAGGTGTATGAAGGTTTTCCAAACCTCTAAGCAAAGTATAAAGGCTTAGGGTAAAGTTTTATAAAAAAAAGCCATAGGCACATATGCCTCCTTCCTATTTAATTTCTTTTTATTTCATTTTAACTAGTAGTGGTGAAAAGAGGGGTGAGGGTTAGGGTTTAGTGGGGTTCACCACCATTTAGCATAATTAATAAAGGTAGGGTTCAAGATTTACCTATTGGGGTTATATGCCGCCATATGTCTTTTATTTTATTTTGGGTTTCTCAAAATAGATCCAAATGATTTTTGGAGAAGATTAGGGTTTAAGTTTTTTTCTTAGTTGATTTCTTTCTCTTTTGTTTTATTGGGTTGGTGATCTTCACTTGATCACTTTGGGGTTTTAGGGTTTAGCACATCAGCATAATAACACTCATCATGGTAAAACACAAGATTTGAACAAGATCTATATGTATAAATCTCATTTTAATAAAAGTTTTTGTTGGTTCCAAAATTTGGAACTAGGGAAATTCATTTTGTTTGTTTTGAAATTTTTGGGTTGTTACAGTGTGTCACCCTACGGTTCGTGAACTATGCGGACATGGTTGAGTACTCACTCCGACCAATAACCAATAGCGGGATCTGGAGATCCATAATGGCTCCCACATATTCAACGATGACTTCAGTGATCGAATGAACCATTCACATACGATACCAATTCCCTTTGTCACGCGATATTTTACTTGTCCGAGGTTTGATCTTCGGTATCACTCTATACCTTGTTCAACCTCGTCTCCTGACAAGTACTCTTTACTTGTACCGTGGTATGTGGTCTCTTATGAACTTATTCATATGCTTGCAAGACATTAGACGACATTCCACCGAGAGGGCCCAGAGTATATCTATCCGTCATCGGGATGGACAAATCCCACTGTTGATCCATATGCCTCAACTCATACTTTCCGGATACTTAATCCCACCTTTATAACCACCCATTTACGCAGTGGCGTTTGGTGTAATCAAAGTACCTTTCCGGTATAAGTGATTTACATGATCTCATGGTCATAAGGACTAGGTAACTATGTATCGAAAGCATATAGCAAATAACTTAATGACGAGATCTTATGCTACGCTTAATTGGGTGTGTCCATTACATCATTCATATAATGATATAACCTTGTTATTAATAACATCCAATGTTCATGATTATGAAACTAATCGTCCATTAATCAACAAGCTAGTTAAGAGGCATACTAGGGACTTCTTTGTTTGTCTATATATCACACATGTACTAATGTTTAGGTTAATACAATTATAGCATGACATATAAACATTTATCATAAACATAGAGATATAAATAATAACCACTTTATTATTGCTTCTAGGGCATATCTCCTTCAGTCTCCCACTTGCACTAGAGTCAATAATCTAGATGACATTGTAATATACCTAACACCCATGGCATTCTGGTGTTGGTCATGCTTTGCCCTAGGGAGAGCTTTAGTCAACGGATCTGCTACATTCAGATCAGTGTGTACTTTGCAAATCTTTACTTCTCCATCTTCGATGTACTCGCGAATCGAGTGGTAACGCAGCTTGATATGCTTCAGCCTCTTGTGTGACCTTGGCTCTTGTGCATTGGCGATGGCACCCATGTTATCACAGTAAATGATTAATGGGTCCAATGCATTAGGAACCACACCGAGCTCTACAATGAACCTCTTCATCCATACCGCTTCTGATGAAGCCTCTGAAGCCGCTATGTACTCTGATTCTGTTGAAGACTTTGCCACCGTGCACTGCTTCGAGCTTGCCCAGCTTACTGCAACACCATTCAATATAAACACGTACCTAGACTGTGACTTAGAGTCATCAGGATCAGTGTTCCAACTTGCATCGGTGTAACCACTTACAACGAGCTCTTGGTCACCTCCATAACAAAGAAATATATCCTTAGTTCTTTTCAAGTACTTCAGGATATTCTTGACCGCTGTCCAGTGTTCCATTCCTGGATCACTTTGATATCTGCTAGTCAAACTAACAGCATGTGCTATATCCGGTCTAGTACATAGCATGGCATACATGATAGATCCCACTGCCGAGGCATAGGGGATATTACTCATCCTTTCTCTTTCTTCTGCCGTAGCCGGTCCTTGAGTCTTACTCAAGACCTTGCCTGGTAACATAGGTAAGAACCCTTTCTTACTTTCGTCCATTCTAAACTTCTTTAGAATCTTGTCCAGATATGTATTCTGTGATAGCCCTATTAGGCGTCTTGATCTATCTCTATAAATCTTGATGCCTAATATGTACGATGCTTCACCAAGGTCTTTCATTGAAAAACTATTATTCAAATAACCTTTAACACTGCTTAATAGTTCTATATCATTCCCGATCAATAATATGTCATCTACATATAATATCAGGAATGCTACAGAGCTCCCACTCACTTTCTTGTAAATACAGGCCTCTCCATGACACTGTATAAACCCGAAGTCTTTGATCACCTTATCAAAGCGTCGGTTCCAACTTCTTGATGCTTGCTCCAGTCCATAGATTGAACGCTGAAGTTTGCATACTTTGTCAGCATTTTTAGGATTGACAAAACCTTTGGGTTGTACCATATACAACTCTTCCTCAATGTCTCCATTAAGGAACGCCGTTTTGACATCCATCTGCCAAATCTCATAATCGAAAAATGCAGCTATTGCTAACAAAATCCTCACATATTTTAGCTTCGCTACAGGTGAGAAAGTCTCATCGTAGTCAACTCCTTGAATTTGTCGGAAACCCTTTGCGACAAGTCGAGCTTTATAGACAGTAATATTACCATCAGCATCTGTTTTTCTCTTGAAGATCCATTTATTCTCGACAGCCTTTCGGCTATCAGGTAAGTCTACCAAAGTCCATACTTTGTTATCATACATGGATCCCATTTCGGATTTCATGGCTTCTTGCCATTTGTTGGAATCTGGGCTCATCATCGCTTCTTCATACGTCGCAGGGTCCTCATCATTGTTATCCACAATCATGACATTTAGACAAGGATCATACCAATCAGGAGTGGTACGCTCCCTTGTCGATCTGCGAGGTTCGATGGTTTCCTCGTTCGAAGTTTCATGATCATTATCATTAGCTTCCTCTGTTGCCGGTGTAAGCGGTACAGTGTACAACTTCGATCTTGCGCTACTCTGATCAACGAGTATAGATTCATCAATCTCATCGAGTTCTACTTTTCTTCCAGTCACTTCTTTAGTGAGAAATTCTTTCTCAAGAAAGGTTCCGTTCTTAGCAACAAAGATTTTGCCTTTGGACTTGTGATAGAAAGTGTACCCTATAGTTTCCTTAGGGTATCCTATGAAGACGCATTTCTCCGCTTTGGGTTCTAGCTTGTCCGGTTGTAAGTTCTTTACATAGGCTTCGCAACCCCAAACTTTCAGGAACGACAGCTTAGGTTTCTTATTAAACCATAATTCATACGGTGTCGTTTCTACGGATTTTGATGGTGCTCTATTTAAAGTGAATGCGGCTGTCTCTAATGCATAACTCCAAAATGATAACGGCAAATCAGTAAGAGACATCATAGAACGAGCCATATCTAAGAGAGTTCGATTACGACGTTCGGACACACCGTTTCGTTGAGGTGTTCCCGGCGGTGTCAATTGTGAAAGTATTCCACATTCCTTTAAATGCATGCCAAACTCATAACTCAGATATTCACCTCCACGATCAGATCGTAGAAATTTAATCTTCTTGTTACGTTGATTTTCTACTTCACTTTGAAATTCCTTAAACTTCTCGAAAGTTTCAGATTTATGTTTCATGAAATAGATATATCCATATCTACTCAGATCATCTGTGAAGGTTAGAACATAACGATAACCACCGCGCGATGCTACGCTCATTGGTCCGCACACATCGGTATGTATGATTTCCAATAAGTCAGTAGCTCGCTCCATCATACCAGAAAATGGAGTCTTAGTCATTTTTCCCATTAGACATGCTTCGCATCTATCAAGTGACTCAAAGTCAAGTGATTCAAGTAATCCATCAGTATGGAGTTTCTTCATGCGTTGCACTCCAATATGACCAAGGCAGCGATTGCCACATATAAGTAGAATTATCATTCAATTTAATTCGCTTAGCATCAATGTTATGTATATGCGTATCACTACTATAGAGATCTAACAGAAATAAGCCATTCTTTTGTGGTGCTCGACCATAAAAGATATTATTCATAAAAATAGAACAACCATTATTCTCAGACTTGAATGAATAACCGTCTTGCATTAAACAAGATCCAGATACAATGTTCATGCTCAACGCGGGTACAAAATAACAATTATTTAGGCTTAAAACTAATCCCGAAGGTAGATGTAGAGGAAGTGTGCCGACAGCGATCACATCGACTTTGGATCCATTTCCAACGCGCATCGTCACTTCATCTTTCAGTAGTCTTCGTTTATTCTTTAGTTCCTGTTTCGAGTTACAAATATGAGCAACCGAACCAGTATCAAATACCCAGGTACTAGAACGAGAACCAGTGAGATAAACATCTATAACATGTATATCAGATATACCTTCTTTCTTCTTCTTGACAAGGCCACTCTTCAGATCAGCCAGATACTTGGAGCAATTACGCTTCCAGTGTCCCTTCTCCTTGCAGTAATAGCACTCAGCATCAGGCTTAGGGCCGTTCTTAGGTTTCATAGGAGGCGTGGCAGCTTTCTTGCCACCCTTCTTGAATTTTCCCTTAGACTTGCCCTGTTTCTTGAAACTGGTGGTCTTGTTGACCATCAACACTTGGTGCTCTTTCTTGATCTCAATCTCAGCAGCTTTTAGCATGCCAAAACGTTCAGGTAACTCCTTGTTCATGTTCTGCATATTGTAGTTCATCACAAAGTTCTTGTAACTTGGTGGCAGTGATTGAAGGACACGATTAATCCCCAGTCTGTTAGGAATCACTATTTCCAAGTCACTGAGTTTCTTCGCATGCCCGGTCATGGCGAGCATGTGCTCACTAACGGAGCTGCCTTCTTCCATCATGTAGCTGAAGAATTGTTTCGATGCTTCATAGCATTCCACGGCCGCATGAGTCTCAAAAATAGCTTTCAGCTCATTCATCAACTCATGAGGATCGTGGTGCTCAAAACGTTTTTGAAGATCGGATTCCAGACTGCACAGGATGGCACACTGAACTTGAGAGTACCGAGTTTTCCGAGTCTCGTAAACAGCTTTTACTTCATCGGTTTCAGTTTCTGCAGGAGGGTCACCTAGCGGTGCATCAAGCACATATTGCAGATTTCCGCCAGAGAGGAAGATCCTCAGATGACGGAACCAGTCGGTGAAGTTGCTACCGTTGCTCTTAAGTTTTTCTTTCTCTAGGAACTGGTTAAAATTGATTGGGGACGCCATCTCTACAACATATATTTGCAAAATTTTAGACTAAGTTTATGACAAATTGAGTTCAAATTTTAATTCAACATAATTAAAAATCTAGATGAACTCCCACTCAAAACAATATCCCTCGCATTGTCTTAGTGATCACACGAACCAAATCCACCGCACCTATGTTCGATCATCACGAGACAAGGTGTGATTTCAATGGCGAACACTCAAAGTGTTCATCATATCAACCATATGATTCATGCTCTACCTTTCGGTATCACGTGTTCCGAGACCATGTCTGTACATGCTAGGCTCGTCAAGGCCACCTTAGTATCCGCATGTGCAAAACTGTCTTGCACCCGTTGTATGCACTTGTTGATTCTATCACACCCGATCATCACGAGATGCTTCGAAACGACAAGTCTTGGCAACGGTGCTACTAAGGATGAACACTTTATTATCTTGAGATTTTAGTGAGGTATCATCTTATAATGCTACCGTCGCGATCTAAGCAAAATAAGATGCATAAAAGGATTAACATCACATGCAGTTCATATGTGATATGATATGGCCCTTTTGTCTTTGCGCCTTTGATCTTCATCTCCAAAGCACGGACATGATCTTCATCATCTTCGGACATGATCTCCATCATCATCGGCGTAGCGTCAAGGTCAATGGCGCCGTCTTCATGATTGTCCTCCATGTAGCAACTATTACAACTACTTTGAAATACTACTCAACATGAAATTTAAAGACAACCATAAGGCTCCTGCCGGTTGCCACAATACAATAATGATCATCTCATACATATTCATCATCACATTATGGCCATATCACATCACCAAACCCTGCAAAAACAAGTTAGACGTCTCTAATTTGGTTTGCATATTTTACGTGGTTTAGGGTTTTCGAGAGAGATCTAATCTACCTACGAACATGAACCACAACGTTGATACTAATGTTTTCAATAGAAGAGTAAATTGAATCTTCACTATAGTAGGAGAGACAGACACCCGCAAAGCCTCTTATGCAATACAAGTTGCATGTCGAACGAGGAACAAGTCTCATGAACGCGGTCATGTAAAGTTAGTCCGAGCCGCTTCATCCCACTATGCCACAAAGATGCAAAGTACTCAAACTAAAGATAACAAGAGCATCAACGCCCACAAAACCATTGTGTTCTACTCGTGCAGCCATCTATGCATAGACACGGCTCTGATACCACTGTAGGATAACGTTGCATAGAAAACAAAAATTTTCCTACCGCGAACACGCAATCCAAGCCAAGATGCAATCTAGAAGACGGTAGCAACGAGGGGGTATCGAGTCTCACCCTTGAAGAGCCAAAGCCTACAAGATGAGGCTCTTGTTGCTGCGGTAGACGTTCACTTGCCGCTTGCAAAAGCGCGTAGAAGATCTTGATCACGATCGCTCCGGCGCCACGAACGGGCAGCACCTCCGTACTCGGTCACACGTTCGGTTGTTGATGAAGACGACGTCCACCTCCCGTTCCAGCGGGCAGCGGAAGTAGTAGCTCCTCTTGAATCCGACAGCACGACGGCGTGGTGTCGGTGGCGGTGGAGAACTCCGGCGGAGCTTCGCTAAAGCTACGCGGGAGATATGGAGGAGAGGGGGGCGGCTAGGGTTTGGGAGGGGGTGGCCGGCCACTTCAAGGGGGCGGCCAGCTTGTGGTCTTGGGGTGGCCGGCCCCCTCCCTTGGCCCCTCATTATATAGGTGGAACCCCAAGTGTTGGACTCCAAGTCTTCGAATAAAACCCGAACCCAAAACCTTCCATAGAATAGGGGAACCTACCCAAGCTAGGACTCCCACTTGAGGTGGGAGTTCCACCTTCCATGGAGGGGGTGGCCGGCCCCCTATGGGGGAGTCCACTTGGGACTCCTCCCCACCTAGGGTTGGCCGGCCATGGTGGTGGAGTCCCACCAGGACTCCACCTTCCTTGGTGGTTTCTTCCGGACTTTTCTAGAACCTTCTAGAACCTTCCATAGAACCTTCCGCATCATTTTAATTCACATAAAATGACATCCTATATATGAATCTTATTCTCCGGACCATTCCGGAACTCCTCGTGATGTCCGGGATCTCATCCGGGACTCCGAACAAATATTCGAACTCCATTCCATATTCAAGTTCTACCATTTCAACATCCAACTTTAAGTGTGTCACCCTACGGTTCGTGAACTATGCGGACATGGTTGAGTACTCACTCCGACCAATAACCAATAGCGGGATCTGGAGATCCATAATGGCTCCCACATATTCAACGATGACTTTAGTGATCGAATGAACCATTCACATACGATACCAATTCCCTTTGTCACGCGATATTTTACTTGTCCGAGGTTTGATCTTCGGTATCACTCTATACCTTGTTCAACCTCGTCTCCTGACAAGTACTCTTTACTCGTACCGTGGTATGTGGTCTCTTATGAACTTATTCATATGCTTGCAAGACATTAGATGACATTCCACCGAGAGGGCCCAGAGTATATCTATCCGTCATCGGGATGGACAAATCCCACTGTTGATCCATATGCCTCAACTCATACTTTCCGGATACTTAATCCCACCTTTATAACCACCCATTTACGCAGTGGCGTTTGGTGTAATCAAAGTACCTTTCCGGTATAAGTGATTTACATGATCTCATGGTCATAAGGACTAGGTAACTATGTATCGAAAGCATATAGCAAATAACTTAATGACGAGATGTTATGCTACGCTTAATTGGGTGTGTCCATTACATCATTCATATAATGATATAACCTTGTTATTAATAACATCCAATGTTCATGATTATGAAACTAATCATCCATTAATCAACAAGCTAGTTAAGAGGCATACTAGGGACTTCTTTGTTTGTCTATATATCACACATGTACTAATGTTTCGGTTAATACAATTATAGCATGACATATAAACATTTATCATAAACATAGAGATATAAATAATAACCACTTTATTATTGCTTCTAGGGCATATCTCCTTCAATTTGATCTCATGGAGTGCAAGAAAGCAGACAACGGTTTCTCGCTCTAGTACAGAAGCAAAGTATAAAGCTTTGGCAAATGGTACAACTGAAATTATTTGGGTACAAACCTTGCTTGCAGGAACTGGAGTACCTCAGTCCCGTGCAACACGTTTGTGGTGTGATAATATTGGTGCCGCATATTTGTCTGCTAACCCAGTGTTCCATGCTAGGACTAAGCACATTGAGGTAGATTATCACTTTGTTCGTGAAAGAGTTGCTAAGAAGCTTTTAGACATACGGTTTATTCCCTCAAGGGATCAAGTGGCTGATGGTTTTACTAAGTCACTGTCTACAGCACAGCTAGCATCTTATATAAGTTATGATTGAGGGGAGTGTTAGATGATATAGTCTAGCTGTGTATAGGACTCGTATATTGAGTCTATATTGTATACGAGATGTATACTGTATTGTAACCGTATATAATCTGTCCATATAAATATAAACCTCAGGCAGCCCGGTTAGAGTTATGCATCATTATTATAGTTTTGATATGGTTGAATTAATCAGTGCAGCAATCTTTCAGTCTCTTGATCAAGCAGGCAAGCCGAGGTGAGCACGAGAGAGGAGCAACCTATTACAGGTTATGCTGATGGCGGTTGCTTTGCATTTTTTCTTCAAACTCTTGTATACATTTAACCTCTTCCGATCTTAACGAGAATGACACGCAAGTATTTTGCGTGTTGGTCAAATATGCTACTAGTTGATGAATACTCCAACGATGTATCTACCAATTTGCAGAACATTTGAAAACCGCGAAGTGGTACTTTTGACCATGGTTCAACTTGACATTCTAAGCCCGGAAGTGCATTGACCCACAATCGAGGACGTAAGCCGAGATTTTTAAAAAATGAACTAAATGTAAGCCGGTTTCACTACGGGAGAAACTCCATGTGCCGACGGCCAGCCCATGTGCCGACGGCCAAATGTCGGGGCCGTCGGCACAGCGGCCCTCGTCGACCGGCGACGGAGCTGACCGTCGGCACAGCACGGCCGTCGGCACAACGCACGGTACACCGACGGCCACCCTCGGCGCAACCGCGGCCGTCGGCACAGCTAGGTGGAGCCCGAAGGTCACCGTCGGCACATCTGGAACCGTCGGTACACGATCTGACAGGAGGGCCGAGCCGTTAACCTGTCACGGCGCCGTCTGCACTGTGCCGACGGTAGCCCACGGCGCAACGGCGGCCGTCGGCACAGTGCTGTGCCGACGGTGACCCACGGCACAACGGCGGCCGTCGGCACAGCCAATTATGCACATTTTTTGGTTTTTCCTGTTTTTTTTGCATCAAAGAGATAATTATTACCCATATAATTATTAATCCATATCATTTTTTTATTTATTTATTTCTCACTGCTATTTTGGCGAACCCCTTTGCGAGAAACCTATATATATGTATAAGGGCGGTATAGAACCCCTTCGCCAGAAATCGAACCTCGGAGGGGGTGAATGGCCCACACACGATACAAAATACTTAAGACCCACACACGATACAAAATATTTAAATAACTAGACTCACACACATACCAAAGCGCTTACAGAACTAGACCCACACACGAACCGAAACAGTTAAAGAACTACACCCACACAGAGGAAGCAAAACACTTAAAGAAACTACACCCACACACATGAACCAAAACACTTAAAGAACTAGACCCACACACAAACCAAAGCTTTTAAAGAACACTGGGTCGACACATGACCCGCTAGACACACGGACTCGACACACACATATTAATCAGAGAAGTCGAAATCTTCATCCTCGCTGGGGGTGTCCTCTGAAGCGGTGGTTGTGAGGTTCCACAACCACCGTTCATCATTCTCCCCCCATGTCGACGCCTCTCCTTTGGCGTACTCTGCTTCAACCTCGGCCTTCCTCTGCCGCTTTCCCGCCCTCCTCTCTCTCCTGTACGTCTGCTTCTCCTTCCAGAATGCGCGCGTTGCCTCGACGTCTCCGGGATGGTCTCTGCGCCACTGTGCCATGAACTGCTCGTCCGCCTCGGTGGTATCAATCCGCCGCTGGCCAGCCCTGTACCGCCGCGCTTCACCCTGTGAGCGAAGTAGTGGCTCAGTAGAGAGACTCTGAGCTTCCGTCAGAGACCTGACCTCCGGGAAGTTCATTTCGTGGCGCGGCCGGCCAAACCTCCAAGCCGCAACGTCGTATGCGCGGGCAGCAGCCTCCTTCGTGTAGAAGGTGCCGAGCCACACACGCGTACCACCGGCGGTGATTTCAGCCGCGAAATGTCCCGCAGGCCGCAGGCGAACGCCGATGAAGCCCGTGTTGCTACGGCGACGAGGAGCCATCTCAGCGGCAGCTCAGCTCAGAGGATTTTGTGGTTCTATTGGATGAGAGAAGTGATGAAGGGAGAAATGTTGCTGGTGCTGTTAGTGGAGAAGCCATGGCTATATATAGGCCGACGAGGGGCTGAAACGGCGGGAAAACATGGCGGGAGAGAATGGGCGGGAAAGGGTGGGCGGGAAAAAAGGGCGGGAGAGAAGCAGCGGGAAAGGGTGGGCGGGAAAAAAGGGCGGGAGAGAAGGAGCGGGAAAGGGTGGGCGGGAAAAAAGGGCGGGAGAGAAGCAGCGGGAAAAGGGTGGGCGGGAAAAAAGGCGGAGAGATTACGCATGTATAGGGGGGAACTCCCTCGGAGGTGAACCGTAGAGAACCTTGGGATCATATGGGATGATACTTGTTTCCACATGTACCTATGACCTAAGCAAGCTCAAACGTAGGCATACGCCCACCGAGGACCCCGATGGGATGCAGTCAAAGGGGTAGACGGCGCGGTCAACAGAACTAGGGTTTCGTCAGAAATCGAGCATCGGACCTAGGGAATGGCCCCAAAAGTTGTGTGTGTCCACATGGCATGCACAAAAGTGATTTGAGATGGTTCTATATCCAATGCTACCCCTCCGGGTGTGCCGGCTTCTCGGACATGGGGTTCCTACACTTAGGCAGATTCTGCATGTATAGGGGGGAACTCCCTCGGAGGTGAACCGGAGAGAACCTTGGGATCATATGGGATGGTACTTGTTTCCACATGTACCTCTGACCTAACCAAGCTCAAACGTAGGCATACGCCCACCGGGGGACCCCCGATGGGATGCAGTCAAAGGGGTAGACGGTGCGGTCAACAGAACTAGGGTTTCGTCAGAAATCGAGCATCGGACCTAGGGAATGGCCCCAAAATTTGTGTGTGTCCACATGGCATGCACAAAAGTGATTTGAGATGGTTCTATATCCAATGCTACCCCCTCCAGGTGTGCCCGGCTTCTCGGACATGGGGTTCCTACACTTAGGCAGATTCTGCATGTATAGGGGGGAACTCCCTCGGAGGTGAACCGTAGAGAACCTTGGGATCATATGGGATGATACTTGTTTCCACATGTACCTATGACCTAAGCAAGCTCAAACGTAGGCATACGCCCACCGGGGACCCCGATGGGATGCGATCAAAGGGGTAGACGACGCGGTCCAACGAGAACTAGGGTTTCGTCAGAAATCGAGCATCGGACCTAGGGAATGGCCCCAAAATTTGTGTGTGTCCACATGGCATGCACAAAAGTGATTTGAGATGGTTCTATATCCAATGCTACCCCCTCCGGGTGTGCCCGGCTTCTCGGACATGGGGTTCCTACACTTAGGCAGATTCTGCATGTATAGGGGGGAACTCCCTCGGAGGTGAACCGGAGAGAACCTTGGGATCATAGGGGATGGTACTTGTTTCCACATGTACCTATGACCTAACCAAAGCTCAAACGTAGGCATAAGCCCACCGGGGGACCCCCGATGGGATGCAGTCAAAGGGGTAGACGGCGCGGTCAACAGAACTAGGGTTTCGTCAGAAATCGAGCATCGGACCTAGGGAATGGCCCCAAAAGTTGTGTGTGTCCACATGGCATGCACAAAAGTGATTTGAGATGGTTTTATATCCAATGCTACCCCCTCCGGGTGTGCCGGCTTCTCGGACATGGGGTTCCTACACTTAGGCGGTCTGCATGTATAGGGGGAACTCCCTCGGAGGTGAACCGTAGAGAACCTTGGGATCATAGGGGATGGTACTTGTTTCCACATGTACCTATGACCTAACCAAGCTCAAACGTAGGCATACGCCCACCGGGGAACCCGATGGGACGCGATCAAAGGGGTAGACGGCGCGGTCAACGAGAACTAGGGTTTCGTCGAAATCGAGCATCGGTCCTAGGGAATGGCCCCAAAAGTTGTGTGTGTCCACATGGCATGCACAAAAGTGATTTGAGATGGTTCTATATCCAATGCTACCCCCTCGGGTGTGCCCGGCTTCTCGGACATGGGGTTCCTACACTTAGGCGGTCTGCATGTATAGGGGGAACTCCCTCGGAGGTGAACCGGAGAGAACCTTGGGATCATAGGGGATGGTACTTGTTTCCACATGTACCTATGACCTAACCAAGCTCAAACGTAGGCATACGCCCACCGGGGAACCCCGATGGGATGCAGTCAAAGGGTAGACGGCGCGGTCAACAGAACTAGGGTTTCGTCAGAAATCGAGCATCGGACCTAGGGAATGGCCCCAAAAGTTGTGTGTGTCCACATGGCATGCACAAAAGTGATTTGAGATGGTTCTATATCCAATGCTACCCCCTCCGGGTGTGCCCGGCTTCTCGGACATGGGGTTCCTACACTTAGGCGGTCTGCATGTATAGGGGGAACTCCCTCGGAGGTGAACCGGAGAGAACCTTGGGATCATAGGGGATGGTACTTGTTTCCACATGTACCTATGACCTAACCAAAGCTCAAACGTAGGCATACGCCCACCGGGGACCCCGATGGGATGCGATCAAAGGGTAGACGGCGCGGTCAACAGAACTAGGGTTTCGTCAGAAATCGAGCATCGGACCTAGGGAATGGCCCCAAAATTTGTGTGTGTCCACATGGCATGCACAAAAGTGATTTGAGATGGTTCTATATCCAATGCTACCCCCTCCGGTTGTGCCGGCTTCTCGGACATGGGGTTCCTACACTTAGGCAGATTCTGCATGTATAGGGGGGAACTCCCTCGGAGGTGAACCGTAGAGAACCTTGGGATCATATGGGATGATACTTGTTTCCACATGTACCTATGACCTAAGCAAGCTCAAACGTAGGCATACGCCCACCGGGGGAACCCCGATGGGATGCAGTCAAAGGGGTAGACGACGCGGTCCAACGGAACTAGGGTTTCGTCGGAAATCGAGCATCGGACCTAGGGAATGGCCCCAAAATTTGTGTGTGTCCACATGGCATGCACAAAAGTGATTTGAGATGGTTCTATATCCAATGCTACCCCCTCCGGGTGTGCCGGCTTCTCGGACATGGGGTTCCTACACTTAGGCGGTCTGCATGTATAGGGGGAACTCCTCGGAGGTGAACCGGAGAGAACCTTGGGATCATAGGGGATGGTACTTGTTTCCACATGTACCTATGACCTAACCAAGCTCAAACGCAGGCATACGCCCACCGGGGAACCCCGATGGGATGCGATCAAAGGGGTAGACGGCGCGGTCCAACGGAGAACTAGGGTTTCGTCGAAATCGAGCATCGGACCTAGGGAATGGCCCCAAAATTTGTGTGTGTCCACATGGCATGCACAAAAGTGATTTGAGATGGTTCTATATCCAATGCTACCCCTCCGGGTGTGCCGGCTTCTCGGACATGGGGTTCCTACACTTAGGCGGTCTGCATGTATAGGGGGAACTCCTCGGAGGTGAACCGAGAGAACCTTGGGATCATAGGGGATGGTACTTGTTTCCACATGTACCTATGACCTAAGCAAGCTCAAACGTAGGCATACGCCCACCGGGGACCCCGATGGGATGCGATCAAAGGGGTAGACGGCGCGGTCAACGAGAACTAGGGTTTCGTCGAAATCGAGCATCGGACCTAGGGAATGGCCCCAAAAGTTGTGTGTGTCCACATGGCATGCACAAAAGTGATTTGAGATGGTTCTATATCCAATGCTACCCCCTCCGGGTGTGCCGACTTCTCGGACATGGGGTTCCTACACTTAGGCGGATTCTGCATGTATAGGGGGAACTCCCTCGGAGGTGAACCGGAGAGAACCTTGGGATCATAGGGGATGGTACTTGTTTCCACATGTACCTATGACCTAACCAAGCTCAAACGTAGGCATACGCCCACTTGGAAGCCCGATGGGATGCGATCAAAGGGGTAGACGGCGCGGTCCAACGGAGAACTAGGGTTTCGTCGAAATCGAGCATCGGACCTAGGGAATGGCCCCAAAATTTGTGTGTGTCCACATGGCATGCACAAAAGTGATTTGAGATGGTTTTATATCCAATGCTACCCCCTCCGGGTGTGCCGGCTTCTCGGACATGGGGTTCCTACACTTAGGCAGATTCTGCATGTATAGGGGGGAACTCCCTCGGAGGTGAACCGGAGAGAACCTTGGGATCATAGGGGATGGTACTTGTTTCCACATGTACCTATGACCTAACCAAGCTCAAACGTAGGCATACGCCCACCGGGGGAACCCCGATGGGATGCAGTCAAAGGGGTAGACGGCGCGGTCAACAGAACTAGGGTTTCGTCAGAAATCGAGCATCGGACCTAGGGAATGGCCCCAAAATTTGTGTGTGTCCACATGGCATGCACAAAAGTGATTTGAGATGGTTCTATATCCAATGCTACCCCCTCCGGGTGTGCCGCTTCTCGGACATGGGGTTCCTACACTTAGGCGGATTACGCATGTATAGGGGAACTCCCTCGGAGGTGAACCGGAGAGAACCTTGGGATCATAGGGGATGGTACTTGTTTCCACATGTACCTATGACCTAACCAAGCTCAAACGCAGGCATACGACCACCGGGCGACCCCGATGGGATGCGATCAAAGGGTAGACGGCGCGGTCCAACGGAGAACTAGGGTTTCGTCAGAAATCGAGCATCGGACCTAGGGAATGGCCCCAAAAGTTGTGTGTGTCCACATGGCATGCAAAAAAGTGATTTGAGATGGTTCTATATCCAATGCTACCCCCTCCGGGTGTGCCCGGCTTCTCGGACATGGGGTTCCTACACTTAGGCGGTCTGCATGCATGTATAGGGTTTTTCTTGGGATAGAGACCACCGGAGCGTCGGAAGCCCTGGAAACCTTGCATGTGTCCATATCATATGTGTATATGTGTGATGTAGGTTTGGTGCATGCAATATATAGGTCCGGGCACGGCCTTATTCGACACGCGTGCCACACGAACACTTGCGTAATCCTGAATCTGTACGTGGAAACTCCCGCTGCGGGTTTGTCAGCTCCTATTTCATGGTAAAGTGGGCCCAACCTTTGCTTTCCATGCCATGTGTGATAATCTATTCTTATTATTTGCAGTAAAAAAATTAAAAAAAAAAAGAAAAAAAAACCCTACCTGTGCCGACGGTCACCGTCGGCACATACGCGGCCGTCGGCACAGTGCCGTGGCCATAACGGCCAGGTCGACACGGTCGGGGGCCACGAACCAACCAGCTGCCCCCAACCTCACCCGCCCCCGCGCAACCCGCCCCCGCGCCGCCGCCGCCCTCACCGGCCGCCTCGCCGCCGCCACTGCCCGCGCGGCCGCGGATCCCATCGCCGCCGCCACCACCCCGCCGCCACTGCCGCCACCACCCCGCCGCCACCTGCTCCACCGCCACCGCTGCTCCGAGCTGCTCCGCCGCTCCCCGTGCCGAGCTACCCCGCCGCCGCCCCCGGGACGAGCTGCTCCGCCGACGCCGCGGCCCCCGCGCGGCCGAGCTGCTCCGCCGCAGCGGCAACCCCGCCGCCGCAGCCTCCCGCCCCCGGCCGGCAGCCTCCTCGCCCCCGCGGCGGCCGGGCCGGGCCCGTTCCCGGCCGCCGTGCCGTCAGCGCGTGACACCACCGCCGCCGCGCCGTCCCCGGCACCCGCAGCACCCCGCCGCCGCCGGCCATATGGTAAGGTACTCTTACCTTTTGTTTATTTTTTTAGCTTTTTAGTATTTGCCTACAAAGCACCGATACGGCGAGACAGATACGGCGATACGGATACGGGGATACGGGATACGGCAATTTCTAGAAACAACAATACGGCGATACGGCGAATGTACATATAAAATTAATGAAATGCTATGCAATGACTTGTGAAGTCAAAGAATAATTGAGGCGGCGGAGGAGAGAATAATCAAGCAAATAGATAGATAGCGCACTGGCTATTAGAGTCACTAGATAGCCGTGTCGATGATGTCCCTGGCGGTGTATCGGTGGTGTATCGGTATTTTCTTTCTTTCTTTTTAAATTCGTAAAAGCCGATACTCCTAGGATACGTGTATCGCCCGTGTATCGGGGTATCGGAGTATCGGCGGAGTATTATACGCGGACACGGCAGACTTTGAAGTATCGGTGCTTCGGAGGTATTTGCAATTAGCTAGGTAATTTGAAATGTTAAGAATTTGAAAGAAACATGTAAAGAATTTGGAAATTGAAATGAAGTAAAATAGAATTTTGTAATGTAAATAGAAATTGAAATGAAGGAATAGAAATGGAAATTGAAATGAAATAAATTAGAATTTTGTAGAAATGCATTTGTTTTATCAATTGATGAATTTGCATTGACAAATTTTGATTATTCTAACAGGTCCCGTAGTGAGCATCCCGCGTGACGATCCCGGATCTTGCGGCGCATCTCTACGGCCGTCGATAACCGGAACCCAATGCCGACCATGAATACTCATATGATACTGATTTTGATAGTGAGGCTGAGAACCCAATGCCTAGAGATGAGAGTGGTGATGAATGGTGAGGGTCTTTTATGCTTAGTACCTACATTATCATTATGCTTAATACATACATTTGTCATTATGCTTAGTACCTACATTATCATTATGCTTAATACATACATTTGTCATTATGCTTAGTACCTACATTAGCATTATGCTTAATACATACATTTGTCATTATGCTTAATACCTACATTTTTCATTATGCTTAGTACCTATATTTGTCATTATGCTTATTAATTTTCAACATGCTTATTAATTATTTTCTCTTTTTCTTATGCAGGTAATTGCCCAATATGAGCGGACGGAAGGCATCATCGAGCTCCTTGCTTGATCAGATGCATCAGCGGAAGCCAGGGCCGGGTGCTTCCAGACGGAGTGCAAGACCCATTATTCCCACCCGGCGTTACGAAGACGCAGACGGAGGACGGGGAGGACGAGGGGGAGGACGAGCTGGAGGACGAGGGGGAGGACGAGCTGGAGGACGAGGGGGAGGACGAGCTGGAGGACGAGGGGGGAATGCACAGCTCCTTCTAGCGACATTCCCTCGCTTCGGCTCGGTGGCTTCACGATCGGCCGGACGAGGAGGAGGACACTAGGGAGGAGGAGGAGGACACTAGGGAGGAGGAGGAGGAGTCTAGGGACGAGGAGGCTTCGACGGAGATGGCTCCGAAGAAGTTGCGGATTCGTGGGGAAGCGCAGGTTCCCGATGAGAGTAAGGAACCTGCTACGGAGGATGAGAAGTGGCTCCTTGTCCCAGGAAAGATAGAGTAAGTAGTAAGGTGATTTCATTTTCGTTATGACACTTAGCATTTTCTAATGTTTGATAATTGTGCAGGAATTTCACATACACGGGGAAGCAGGTCCGCGTGCCCGGGAGGCGGCGTGGAGCTGCTATTAGGAAGTACTGGCCGGGGATGTACACTCCGGTCCTTGGGGGCGAGTCCAAGCTAGCCTACACTTGGGAAGACTATGAGATAGCGCCTTACCCTGGCTTTGCTTCCGCCGCCGACGCCGTGATCAAGAAGTTTTGGGTACGTAATGCATACTCTTTGGGTTTCGTTCATATGTAGTTGATAACCCCACCGTGACAACTCATGCCTCTCACACTTTCTGTTATGCTTGATTGCAGCGCAATTATAGGGTGGCGACTGAGCATAAGGATAGGGCGGACGTGGTGCTCCGTAACATGTGTCGGAAGTTGACACGGCAGCAGTGGTACAACCAGATGATCACGTGCATCGGCCACTTCTATGCTGAGCAGGGCGTAAGGTACACAAAGCCTGAGATTGTGCAGGGACTCGCCCCGGCTATGACGATAGATGACTTCATGTCGGTAAGTAATTGTCAATGCGATTCTATGTACCGCGGCTAACTTGCAACTATATTGTTTGTTCTTCAAATGAGTTTTGATTTTGTACCACATTGGGCTGATAATAATAAGAGGGCCGCCTTCATGGAGTTGGTCAAGAATTAGGTCGGCGAAAACCCCGATTTCAAGGCCGTGAGCGACCGGAACAAGGCCAACCGTGGTTCTCAGGGAACACACACTGCGGGGAGCAGCAGCACCGATCGCTATCGGGAGCGTCTGGTACATATAAAAATGGAACAAGCTGCATTTTTTTGATTTTCGATGATATGCATAACATTTGTTTTGTGATGCAGGGGAAGAAGCTCGGGAGGGAACTTGGTGAGATGGAAGCATGGACGCACATGAAGCTGGTGACGCCCGGTCCGAACGAGCCTCGGCCCGCGCCTGAGATGTACTACGGCAAGGCCAAAGAGAACAAGGAAAGATACTGCGAGGAGTACGCCAAGCTCCATCCAGAGGTGGAGGACCCTATGACCGAGCCGGTCGACGAGGTGGCGATGATGCTGGCGGGGTCCGGCCAGCCGCATGGACGTCCTGCCTGCCTTGCTGGGGGTTTCAAGCCTCAGAGGAACTTCACGCAGATCAAGGCTACCCTCCCCTCCGGCAGCTACGCTACCTCCTCGCGGACTACATGCCGTTCTCGGGTAGAGGTTGATGTAAGTCATCCACACTTTCATCCTCTGTTTTGACTCTTGTTCCTGAATGGCTATGTTGATGAGACGCATTATTTCTGAAATTGTAGACTCAGCTCGAGGAGGCCTATGCAGTAGCTTACGAGGAGTATCTCGAGAAGGTTAAGGAGCATGACCTTGTGAAAGATGCCTATGTCCAGTGGACGAGCAACCAGATGGCGGTAAGTTTCAATCTCTATGGTTGCAAAACATCATAAGTCCCCATGTTTGAATCTGAGCTATCTCTCCCGTTTCTTGCGAGTTTCACTCGGTTCATGATGACTGGAGTGCGAGAGGAACCACTCCCGAGCCACCTCATCCGGGGCCGGCGCCGGTGTTCCGTCCAAGGAGGAGTTCTATATCATGTACAAGCGTCAGCGTCAGTTGACCCCGGTAAGTTGCTAACTTGGCTAAGTTGCTAACTTGGTGTGACATGGCTAAGTTGCTAACTCCCTCCAACATGTAGGGATTGGGAGAATCCGGGAACGACACTCCTTGTGGTACGCCGATGCACCCCGGTCGCCATTCTCCTGGTGCTTCTGCCGAACCTCGGCATTTTTACGGTTCCGGTGGCTCTCGTCGTGGTTCTACCTCCCGAGCACCGTCGAGATACGACCTCACTTCACCGACTCGGAGCTAGCTCGTCACTGTAGCTAGATCGTCACTCGGGTGGTGCACCACCATAGTTTCTACATTGTACTAGCACATGATGACACGCTCCATCTTTGTAGTGGATCCGGTGTATGTACCATGGTCTTGTATGCTATATTTGTACTATTTGTGAGATTTGATGCTATATTTGTGAGATTTGGTGCTATACGGTGATATCTTTGTGCTATATGGTGCTACATATGTTACTGCATATTCAATCCTATAATATGTGCATTTTGTGCGATTTTCTGGGCAAATGAGGCCAAATTGGCAAAAACAGAAAAAAGCTTGGGCACATTGTGCCGACGGTAGGCCCGTAAATTTGTGCCAAATGGCGAGTGCGTGCCGACGGTGACACCGTCGCACAGCCGATTTGGCGGTTTTCAGTTTGAACAGCCACCGTTTTACGCCATTACAGGAAAAAAAAAATTGTGCCGACGGTTACACCGTCGGCTGTTGAGCGTTAATGGCGCCGTCGTGGCGGATTGGCTGTGCGACGATGAAGCGACAGCGGCCACCGTCCAGCCGTCAGCGTCTGGCTGTGCCGGTGATGAAGTTATCGGCAGTGCCTTGTGCCAGAACCCGGCCCTTGTCTTGCCGTGAGGAGACGCCGACGGTGACCGTCGGCAGAGACGGTGCCGACGGTGAACGTTGTTGTGCCGACGGTGCGGGGCCGTCGGTGTAGCTGGTCGTCCCCGTAGTGTTTCTTTCTTGTATTTTAATCCCTCGTAATTAAGGACCATGAAATGTGGAAAACTCGCAGCCATTACAAAAAAAGAAATTCAGGGAGGGGTTTACGTCCAGCTTTTTGTATTGAAGTCCAAAGACACAGCTTAGAACAGCATAGTAGGACATGAGAATTTTCTATATTCGCTCGCACACATGATACGATACGGAAGTAGGAATGCAACGCTATAACGGTGGGTAAGATACGATTCCCTCTTTCATCTTAGGGTATATCTATCTATGTCGCAGCGGAACGAATATTAGGAGCTGAACTAGATTCTATTGCGGAGCAGGATGTAGTGCCATGTATCTGATGAAACAAGCATAGGTAGCCAAATCATCGTTGGACTATTGCAACTTTGCAAGTGGATCAGTTGCACTTGCAGTTGCTAGGTGGATTAATTATGTAACGCAAGCTGCTTTCACCCCTCTTTTTTTTCTCTCCCGCTCTCATTGTTTAAGGCCGATAATCTGTTGAAGAATATATCGGCGCCAACTGAAACGAACAAAAAGGGAAATCTGAAGATCCACCGCTAAATCACAAAGGGATGCAGCAATCATTTGGGCTATCCCTGATATCGTTAGGATTCCTGCACTTTGGCTAATGATCAGCGTCGATCGGATGCAAAGATACAAAAAATGGCGTGTGTAGTTTAAGCTAGTCGAGCTGTTAAAGGAGAGGTGTGACTAGGACGCCATGTCGGCGAGGCGTCAGGGTGGCGGGAGACGACGAGGCCGGTAGGTAGGTGAGGCCGAATGACGGCCCGGCCGGTCGCTAGCAAAGCGAGGGATCCACCCAACTGTCGCTGGCTGCACATTGGACACTATCTGCGAGACGGACCTGGACATGCGCGAGTGAGCCGTCCATTTTAACCGGCCGTTGTCGTTGAATTTTTCTACTGCTACCAAGATCTGAAGAGCTGTTGTTGTTCGTCATCTCTCGCAGAACGTACTGCAGAGTTCGCACGTCTCTCGCAGGAGAGGCGGCGGCGGCGGCGCCGACGTGACAAATTTTGACCGCTCAGCCGTTGCTCGATCTCTTTCCTTGGACACATGCACTGTCTGCTGCTTCTTCTACACTGTCCCCAGCGGTCTTCATCTTCAACCTACCGACCAACCTCTGTTTCCCTAGCAGCAGTAATGAACTGCATGCAGTCAGGTACCGATCGACACCATTGTCAGCAGTCTCTCTCTCTGCTCTCTACGTCGTGATGTAGCCCAAGGAAAGGGATCGAACAACTTCGACGGCCGGCCGGCCATGGTCAGTGGTTTCTCGACAAGGAAACAGGAACCAACCATATGTGCACAATGAAGCTGGTCCCGCCGCCGGATCCATTCATGTGCGCCGGTCGTTGCTAGCTCGCGCGCGCCGCGCATGATGCCGGTCGGGCCGGCGCCGGCCTCGGATCCATGGTCGCAACTACCACACTGCACAACGGTCTGCCTCCGGTGTCGGTCCGCCTGTTGCCCACGCCCATCTGTCTTAACGACCAGCCGCCAACACTGGACCAGTTCTGTATTAACGACCACTATATACACTGCACAGCATCAACCAGATCTCACATTTCAATTCTAGATTCTTTTTACCAAAAAAAGTAATATATGGTTGTCATAGTACACCCGACCTCCACACGACTCAATATCACGACTTCACGAGCATCCGTGGTATATCGTCATGGCAAGACTAATAAAAGAAGAAAAAAAGATCTACTGCACAGGTCCTCGAAGTGGGAGGGGACAAGAGCCCACCCCAACTGTTTGCTGGACAAGCTTTAACCTTTGATCCTCTGGTGGCGGTAGACTAGAAGAATGAGAGGGGAGTTGATGTAAGCGGCGATAGGGTTTTGCTCGTGCTGCCCCTTATACGAACAAAGCGAGGATTCATTTCTAGATAGCTTGGGTTGTTTGGTCATGCTTAATTTTAGCTTATAAGTCATGAAAGTACCTAATAGTTGCTTTTGATTTAGCCTTTTGGCTTATACCATCCCACAACAATGTTTGGTCAAAAGCCAAAATCTAAAGCCCAAAACATTTATTTAGGTGTTTTTGTGGCTTATAAGCCAAATCCAAAAGCCAAATATAAGCTCAACCAAGCGACACGCCTTCGGCAAAACAATTAACTGTCTGTGGATTTGTGACAAATATGACCATCTGACAAAATTAATATCTCATTTGATCCCTTGACGATTTTTTTTCGGAATCTAGCCCCTTAGTTCGACGCCATAGAGGTTGGAGGCAAAAATATGCAGGTCGGCGCTAAGTTTCAGCACTGGTTTGACGTCAATGGATTTGGTGACGACCAACCTTTGATGCCATATGACTTGACGCCGACCTGCACAACTTAAGGCATTAGTTTTGTGACTTTTGTGAAAGGTTAGATTTGTTAAAAAAAATACTGATTCATTCATGGGTTAGAGCATCTCCACCGGCAGCCCCTACCTAAATAGGCGCCGGCAGGGGCACCGGCACTGCCGTACGGGGGGCGCCAGCACATCATACTCTATTTGGGGATGCTGCTCCAACGCCGGCGCCCCCATACGCCATCCCCGATAGATTTTGAAATTTAGAATGAGATTTAAAAACCGAAATTCATATGAAATTTATACAAAAGTAACTCGAATTTAAACATAACTAAAACTTAAACTTAATCCTGATCTACTGGCCGTCGGTTGGGGCGCTCGACGGGCCTGCCTCGTCGTCGTTCTTCACCTTTGCCGCCTGCGTCCGTGCCCGCTTCTCGTCCCTTGCTACGCGCATCTAGCGGTGGAGCATGGCGGCCGGTGTTGCAGGAGCTTGACGGCGGCGTTGTCCCCGCGCTTCCAGCCTTTCCCGAGAAGCCTCGATCTTGGCGCGCCTCGCGTGCTCGCGGGTGAACGGCTGAACGCCTCGTAGTGGCGATGAGCGTTGAGCTCTGCGAGCTTCTGTCGCTCCGCCTCCATGAGGAGGCGTCCCGCCTCCTTCGTGGCCGCTCGCTGGCGCGATATCTCGAGGGTGTGCTCGAGGTTCGCGTCGTTGACGAACTCTCTCTCCTCCTCCTTCAACCGCTGGTAGCGTTGGGCGTTCAACGACGTGAGGATCGCCGCCTGCTCCGGGTGGGCGGGGGCCTGCGGCGGTTAGCCCCACTCCGTCGCCTCCTCCGCCGCCGCTGCTTCCGCGTCTGCGACGTAGGCCTCGTGCCACGCCGCGAACCGTGGGTCCTCGTCCTCGTCGGAGATGTACTCCGCATTGGGCTGCGGCTCCGGCTCCGGCTGCGATGGTGGTGGAGGCAGCGCGCGGCTGTTGTGGCCAAGCATGGAGTACGTGATCTTCAGACGGCGCGCCATTTTGAGGTGGAGAGGAGAGAATGGATCAGCGGCGGTGGTGGAGATGAGAGGATAGCACCGCGGTGGTGGACGGCGTACGTACTATATAGCGGTGGTAACTACCCGCATTTACGGCGGCGTAGGCGACTGGATGCCGCGTGGCCAATCGTTGCCCTCGTGGCCGCCTCGGTTTCCGCACGAGAGACCATTAAATACCGACGACCAACCTTCCCGCAAGGCGGCCCCACCCACGAAAACCGTCGTGCAGCGAGGCACCGGCGCGTCCGATTCGCGCCCTACGCGAAGGGGCCGGCACGGGGATGCCGACGATTCTATTGGGCTCGTAAACTAGCCGGCGCGGTTTGGGACGCACCGGTACGAGGCCAAAAACGACGCCGACCCCCAAAACATTATCGGGACCGCTATCGAAACCGCCGTTGGAGAGCTTTTACAGCTTACAAGAAAATGAAGCCACGGCGATCATAGCCATATAGACTAGTAAGCTCGCTGATATGAGTGAGCCTATGCAGCGTAAACACAGCAGATTTTGCCTGCGGCGCACACAAAATGATTGGATGGGAGACAGCACACGTACGGCAGAGAATGGTCTACCGCCACTATTCCCAACAGAACCAATTAATCATAGATTAACATCTCTGGTCCGTACATTTTCTTGTCCACACGAGTCACGTCAATGTGTGTACAACGATCAAGTGCCCGATGGATGAGTGTGTGCCTATGCGTTCGAGGAATCATTCGATCAGTACGAGCTGCTCAAGGTGGATGTGTTCATTTCTTCAAGGTCTCGTTTGGCTTCCATCATTTGAGATGGAACCAAAAAATTCATCTGTGACTCTGATAGTAACTTGTTTGGCTGCCACCATTAATACTGAAAATTCAATTGAGTATTATATAGATTTCATCCTATGTCTAAACCTTAATTCTTCTTGGTACTATGTTATTTACGTGAACTAGAACAATACCCCGCGGATATATCTTTAAGAAATCTAATAAAACACATAAAACTTGGTTTATAGAGTATGCAATAATTAGTTGGCCATAGGAGTTGGGACACTAAATTTAATAGCCATGAAATGGGTAGGTATTTGAAAATTTAAGAATCATTATATTCTAGAGGTGTACGTGATTGATTTAGATAAGGTAAAAAACCAAATGATGATGGCTTGCATGAAAAATGCATGCACATTGCCGCATGTTTTTAAAAACGTCATATGTGGTTACATATAAGAGCGCATAATTAACATTGAGTTTAATTCGCAAAGAGTTCTTTTCGTTGTCAAATTATTTCGGTTGCACATGACTTAACTATGTAATGATATAATAGGAGGGTGCGATATTATCAATTGATTGGAAAACAAAATGACATTGCTATTTTAATGGTTAAAAATAGATAATATAAATATCTTGCATGTAGAGATAGATAATAAATAAGAACTATTAGTGGGATGAGGTGGATAAATGATTGGCTAAGGGAATAGGTGATGTGGATAGCTTACATGTTGAGATAGAAAAATATTAATTGCACTTAGTGGAATTTTGTTTTATAAGAAGTATGGATCTGCCAAATAAAATGATATCATTAATTATATTTTGTTTCTGCCAACTAAAATAAAATAAAATGATGGGTGCTAAACGAGCTATTAATTTTGTTCTCAAGAATGGCTGGCTTCCACATAATTTGTCTCTTCGGCCATTCAGTTTTTCTTGGACTTGTTTCTTCGGAAGAAACCGAGCTCCAAACAAACTGTAAATATATATTGCGCCTAGCACTTGATTGACCTAGAATTATTTTCGGGGTATTGGTGCCTCCTCTATTTCCCTTGTTTGGGCTAATGATTTTTTCCATGGGCATTTAGAAGCCCAATAGTAAGCTAAAAATGAAACAGCTACAAGACCAAGCTACGAGTTAACATGGAAAAGTTTACATATAAATTTCAAAGAAAATGTTATTACACATAGTTGTGCACTAATATGCAATTACACATTTATGGTCACTTTGATTTATGTATTAATTCACAATAGAAAATTACATACTAATATGTTTAGCGTCAGCGATAAGTATGCATTCCCTTTGTGTTGTATTTACGTTATTTTGGTGAAAAATCCGCCGATCTATTAATAAGCATAAAAAAAGTACAAACAGCCCAAAAGATAATACAAATTACAAATAGATACTTAGGCCGTTGTTCTCGCCCCTCCATCACTTGAGCCAGATAAAACTTGTCATATTAAAGCTTGTTCTAGTAGACGAACATAAAATAACCGCGCTAAGACCCCAAATGACCACACTGGTAACCATCGATGATAACAACCGTAGATTGGAACATTGAAATATGTGAAAAGCATAATTACACCTGATCTACACTAGTAACTTGTGTGAGGGGCGCGCGCGCATGCTCCTCTTTGCGCAAAGTTGCTTTGAATCTGTCCAAAGCTCAACCATCAAATCAATCTCCGCGCTAATACTAGGGTACGCACCATTATTTGAAGGCAACTTGCGAGTGATCGAGCTGCTAGCGCCATTATTTGAAGACATCCAATTATTGAGTACTACTGTCGCATGCATGGAGAGATCTTTTGCTCGTTCAGCTGGTAGTACGATGATCGTCGATCGCAACTCAATCCTGGAGCGAAGAGTCGGCTAGCTAAGAGACCTAGGGAACATATTCTCCGCCGATGGCTGCAGCATATATAGGTGTCCTGGTGCGAGCTCAACGACAGATGCAGCCACCCACTGGCCACACGATGCATGCATCGATCATGGGATGTATGTGTCCAATGCTCTTGTTACAACGATCGATCTAGGCCACGTACGTACTCCGAACGTCGCCGTCCATCCGTCTATCTATCCCGGCCGGATTCTCCTTCTGCCCCGGCCGTCCGTTGGTGGATATTCCACACGCACGCACGCATGGTATGGCACAAGCTTCGTTCATCCGGCGGCCACGGGAAGGAGCATGCGGGCACGTGAACAAAGGTTCCTAACCGCTCCGCCGCCGTCTATGCGCTGCGGGCCATGATACAGCTAGCCAGCCATGCAAGAACGGAAGAAACCAACAATGAGAATGAATTGAATAATTGACGGAATAAAGATTGACGACCAATGGCACGAACCAAGAGTCGACGATGTTAAGGTTAATCACTCGAATAAATACTCGATCGTCTCGTCGAACATGCGCGCCAGCAGCAGCGTACGTGTATACCAGGGCTACCATAAACCGGCGGCGCGCTGGTTTAGCCGCGCGCCGGCGGCCGGCCCCATGTTTCGTCCCGGCCGCGGGCGCTTCGCCGTCGCCACCGTCGGGCCCGCCCGCGAGCGCGCTGCCTCTGCTGGGGTCATGCGCACCACGTTCCACGTACGAGGGGAACATGTGCCGATCCGATTAACGTGCATAGTTAGTTGCCTACTTGACTTTCCTCTTTTCGATCCGCACCTAATCATGTGCGCGCGCGTACCAACTCCGGCCGCTAGGTTCGTCGCGGAAGCTAGGTTCGAATTCCTGATATCCCTTTCCCGGGGCACGACCGGCTGCCGAGTGCCGACTGGCGCCCAACTCTTCCGAGAGATTCCATAGGGGACGATGGATTCTGCTTCCCTCCACCAACCAGACCTTGGCGTAACTGCGGCTAACTGCAATGGTGTTCAACTGTTTGAAGATCTGTTTTGCTACTATAGTTAGCTAGAGTAGGCTTTGCCAAGTTTCCTAAAGCTACGTCTAAGAAAGTTTCCTAAAGCTACGTCTCCCACCCCGTGCGGCGGCGCCCCGCGCCGCACCGGGGTGCCCCCACCGCCCCTCCTCCTCTTCTCCTCTTCGGTGCCTCTCCTCCCGCCGCCCCTGCCGGAGGCGTCACGAGACAAAGCCCGTGTGGTGTGGTGGCGACGGCGGAGGTCCTCGGTCCCCATGCAGGCAAAGCGGCGGCGCCCGCTCCGGCCATCTGTGACCATCTGCAGGCGACGGAGGCGGCCTGGGATCCCAGGGGTCTTCGTGCGGCGTGGGGCAAGAGGGCCCGATCTGGGCCCAAATGGGTTTGGCCGGGCCATCCGCACCTCGACGACCTCGACGTTGGCAACCGACGATGCTCCTTGGGTGGTCCTGTAGCATGAGGAATCCATGGCGGTGGTGGTCTCCTCTTTCGCCGGAGATGATCGGTCAGTTTGTGGCTATTTTGGCGGGTCTCGCGATCCGGCAAATAGTCCCTGACGGCGAGGCGTGGCTGCCAGTGAAAGTCGGACCTGATTTCGGTCATGGCAGACGATGGCAGCGCCTGTTCGTCGCTACCTTGTGAAGGCATTATCTCTGCAGTCTATGTTTTCTTCTCGCCTAGGCTACTCCAGGGGAAACCCCAAACCCGGGTCTCCCGGATCGGACAATGGCGACGTGTAACGTCGTTCTACCTATTGGAAGCATCGTTTTTTGAGTAGACAACGGATAGTTGTGGTGCTGAGGTGGAACGGTGTGTTTCTGCTGTGTCGACGTCGTCGAGTCTCGATAGCAAGGTGCAGTGGTGTCTCGTAGACGGACGCAGTCTGATGGACGCGCAGGATGGTGGTGTCGTCTGGCACCATGGCGGCATCGATGGCAGATCTAGCAAGGTCAATGCGATGATCCCTCTTGGAGATGAGTTCGAGGAAGACGGTGATAGCGATTTTTGCGGCATGTGCAATTGCGTGCGCTGATGGTCTGCTTGACTGGTTGTGCTTCTCACCCGCAAAAATGGGGATTGGGAAGGCACTCAGTTTTAGATGATGTGTTTTGGTGTATTGTCAGGGTAATGACCCTGTTCATGGCCGCCCCCTTCATCACTTTTGTAGGTATAGCGAGTTGTCGCTGAAAAGGTGGCTTCGAGTTGATCTTTGTATCTTCCTTGTAAGACTTTGTGAATAATCTAATAAAGAAAAGCTTGGTGCATCCTTTAGATGCAGAAACTAGGGCTATGCTCGCATTTAAAACAAAACGTCTAAGAAAGATTCTTTCTATGGTCAACAAGGGGAAACTATCTTTAATAGGAGAAAACTTGTTATGTAATAAAGCTTCTCTTATCGAAAAATATTCATAAGTGTGGGCTGTGTGCATCTTTGTTATGTAGAGACTTAGGGTATGTTTGGTTTGTGTCCAAATGTGCCTAGCCAAAATTTTGGCAGCATATGATATTTTGGTCCTTATTTGGTTGGTAGCCAAAGTGTTGGTTGCCTATGAGAAGTTTCCCGCCTACCTTACAATCTCTTCAAAACTTTGCCAACTTTTTGGTCAACTTGGGGGCTAAGGACTAAACCAATATTTTGGCTAGGCAATTGTTGGCAAAAATTGGTAGGGCACAAAATGGCACGAACAAAACACATCCCGGATACCTCAGTTTGTGTGTAGCTCAGTTGATTCTATCACCTTGATGTGAACTATTGGGTTAATTAAGCTATCTTTTATATATAAAACTACCGGCTGAGGACAATGCGTCTAGGGGTGGCCCGAGCGAACATGGAGGTGTGGGGTTAGGAGGTGATTGGCCCATCCTTGGCCTCCACATCGTCCTCAGCTGGTGGAAAGTCCCCTATATGGCGAGATGCGCGAGAGAGAGAGAGCCTAGTCCTTGGGAGAGATGATGATGACATCTTGACCCCACCTATGAGGGGATTTTTTTGAACCGGCAGGGAGGAGAGGGATATATAAAAGAACAGGAGGGACTAAGCTCTGGTGTGTAGACATCGGGCCGGGCCCCACTAGTCAGGTAAGTAGCAGGCCCTAGAGTATAAATTTTTGTGTCGCTAACCTATTTCTATATTTAAAAAAAGTTGTAAATTTTATAACTAGTTCATATAAGCTCGATAAATTATGTGTAATATATCAACATCTTCAGAAAAGTCCCCACTACCCGATTAAGAAAAATTCTTGCATTTTTAAACAACATTCAACGCGACCATTAATATAAAATCAAATTAAACTTTTCTTTAATTATGGAGTTAATGAAAATGTATATTTATATTAAAATTTTCATGCTCATATACTTATAAATTTAGCCCCTTTATTTTTTTAGTGCTATACCTTTTCGTTTGCATTGCAGGTTTAGTTTTGTTTGAACCGTCTTTAGTTAGATTTCAAATTCCGGTCAAACTCATGGTGTCCACCATGTGTACTAGATGGATGCAGCGCACATGTTTAGCTATTGTTTTGAGGTTCCGCATCTTTTGGGCACCTCACCGTATTTTTCCAAAAACTAAAGTGCAATTTTTTACATAGTTCAAATTTAAATATTAATGGATTTAGATAAAAATAGTAATTCCACATATGGCTGCACAACGAGATAATTTCCCAACCACTAGTTTTGGCCTTCCTACAAGGTCCCCACCTGTGAAAAGTCAAGTGGTGGCACACACTGCTCTCGATAACCAATTCACAAGAAACCACCAAATTTATCCCTTTTGGCCACTACTAAAATGGGAAATCCTTTTTCGTGTGTGAAAAAGCAAAAAAAAAATCTTGTATGCAAAGTTTCTAGCAATTCGAAGATTCACATCTCTGCAAAATATGGGCTTAAGATTTGCAAGTTTTTCTAGGATCATGCACAAACCAAGCTCACTTAGGTAGAAACCCAAGTGGACTCCTACATGGTGCCAAATTTCGAGAAGGATTCCTCTCTGAAACCTTGTCGTGCCATTTTGGTATTTTTCCTACATAGTACATCATATATCATGACTGCAGGCGCAGGTTTACAATTTTTTGCTTGATATTTTGAACCTCATTGGGGCTTATTTCAGTTTTAGGTCAAACTCTTGGTGCCTCCATGTGTGCTAGCTGCAGTGCATATTGTTTGGTCATTTTTTGGGGGTTACACACCTTCATGGCAACTCCCCTTGTATTTTTACAAAATTTGTTTTTGAAGTCCCTCCATTCCTATATATAAGTCATATAGTTTTTTGAGAAAAAATCTATAATATAAGATGTATTGCATCGTCCCGCTTGTATGGACAATATTATTAGTGATTTGATTAGGTTTCCTTATGTTATGCGAAGTCATCTATTATCTCACGTCAATTGCTTAGGGCTAAACCTAGCCAAACATGGTGTAAATTTTCCTTAAAATGTGTTTCTTTAATTTCCGTGTTAGAAAATATATGGCTTATATCTAGGAACAGAGGGAGTAATTCAGTATATGGATATACAACGATAGAATTACTCAAACCCTATATTTGGCCTTCCTACTATGTCCTTTACCTGTAAAAAGTGAAGTGGTGGCAGTGTGCACACAACCTTAGGTAGCCACTTCACAAAAATACACTCAATTTGGCCCATTTGGCCACAAATAAAATGGAAAATCCATCTTTCGTGTGGAAAACAGAAAATCTCTAGTTTGAAAAGTGGATGAAAAGGAAAGTATATCTACCTCGTGGTAAGGACAATAGTAATAATGTCTTTACATTTTAGAAGACATAAAATAGGCATTATATTGTGTCTCTAGTGTAAATAAATGTGAAGAAACCATGTGAAAAGCAATACTCGAACTCATGACCTTAATGATTAAGACTTAATTCATTAACCATCTCACCCTTTCACAAGTATATATGTTGATACTTGGAACAAATTTCTACTTAGTATTGCCCACCATGGCCCAAACATAGAACAAATGTCTCTAGGGAACAAGCAAAATGCCTCAAATATTGCCTCTAGAGGAAAAGTAAAGACATACAATCATGTGTCTCATGGATTGCCTCTTGATAACTTATCTGTGACACTTTTGGAGTGTCTCATAAGTTGTTTATAGAATGAAAATTGCAATACCTTACAAAAATGTCTCAACTAATGTTCCTAAATTTGAGACTATTTCTGAAGTGTCTCAAAAAGTGCCACTACAATATGCAAAGTGTCTTAATGTGATTTTTAATGAGGCAAAGTAGTAAGTGTATCTAGTAAAATGTCTCTATGGAAGGTTTTTCTTTTAGTGTATCCACATCTCTACAAAAGATGGGGTCGTGATTTGCAAGTTTTCTCTGAATCTTGGAGCAAACAGGCTCGCTTGGGTAGAAAGCCAAGTGAACTTCTACATTGTGCCAAGTTTTCTGAAGGGTTATTCTCTGAAATATTGATATTAAATGGTGGTTATTTTTCCTAGATAGTTCGTGACTTCGTTCTGATGGTTTCTACTTTTGGAGATATGCCCAAGAGGCAATAACAAAGTGGTTATTCTCACAAATCATGACTTCGTTATGATGGTTTCTGCTTTTTGATTTTTGTTGAACCGCCTTCTATGTGATTTTAAGTTCAGGTCAAACTCGTGGGTCTGCAATGTGTGCAAGGTGGACACAACACACATGTTTTGCCATCGTTTTGGGGTTCACATCTTCAAGGAACCTCACAAAAATTGAAGTGTAGACTCTATGTATAACAAGTTCAAACTCGCGTTTAAACAAATTTAACTCAAAAGTAATACAGTCAATGGATGCACACGAGATAATTCCTCATACCCTGGATTTGGCCTTCCTACTATGTCCCCCACCTATGAAAAGTGGAGTGGTTGCCTTGGTATCCAGTCCACAAAGATACACCCAATTTTACCTTTTGTCCAATAATAAAATGGAAACTCCAAATTTTCTGTGGAAAGACAAAAAAAAAAAGGTACGTGAAAAAGTTGTTGGAAATAAAAATATGTACATCTTTATAAATTAAATATGTCGTTAGATTCGCAAATTTGATATGGATCTTGAAGTAACCAAACCCACTTTGGTAGAAAGCCAAGTGAACTTTTACGTGGTCTCAAATTTTGAGGATTCTTCTCCGAAACCATAGTATTTATATGTGTGGTTTTCCTACAAAGTATATGACATATCATGACTCCATGCATAGTTTTTTCATTTTTTTTGAACCATATTTTGTCTGATTTCAACTTTATATGAAACTCGCGGTGTCCGCCATGCATGTGATTTAGGTGGATGCAACACACATGTATGGCTATTGTTTTGTGTTTCCACGGAAAACAAAGTGTGCTTTATGTACACGTAGTCCAAATATGAATATATAAGGATTTATCTCAAACATTAATGCAAATCGAGATAATTTCTGAAATCCCGAATTTGGTCTTCCTACAATTTCACTGACCTATGAAAAGTAGAGTGGCGGCGGTTTGCACACTACCGTTGGTAGCCACTTCACCAAAAAAAATCACCCAATTTGACCCTTTCAGCGAATAAAATTTTGAAAATCTATTTATTTTGTGGAAAAGAAAAAAAAGACCCTAGTTGGAAAAGTTGTTGGAAATAAAAATATGCACACTTATGTAAAAGATGGGGTCGATATTGGTAAGCTTTCTATGGATCTTGAAGTAAACAATCTCACTTGGGTAAAATCCAAGCGAACTCCTCCATGGTGCCAAATTTGGGAAGGATTCTTCTCCCAAATATTGGTATGCCAAGTTTTGTATTTTTCATACCAAGTACATCACAAATCAAGACCTGGTAAGCAAGGTTGCCTTTTTCTTAACCACCTTTGGTCTGATTTCAAATTTAGGTTAAATTCCTGGTGCCCGCCATGTGTGTTTGATGGATGCATCGCACATGTTTGGCCAATATCTTGTGGTTCGACAACTTCAAAGCACCCCTACTATTTTCAATGCAAAAATCCTGAAATGTACTTTATTTACTCGCAGTTCAAATTTGAATTTAAACAAATTTAGCTAAAAAATAAATTGATTTCTAGCAAGCTAGTTAGACACTTCATGTCCCTCCCGTGTAAAAAGGGAGTGGTACCGGTGTGCACATTAGATTTAGTAGCCACTTCACGCAAAAAAACACATTTTTAGCCCTTTTAGGCTCTAATAAAATGGAAAATCTATTTTTGTGTGGAAGAGAAAAAACCCTAGTTTGTAAAGTTGTTGGAAATGAAAAGATGTACATCCGGGCATAATATGGGCTCAAAATTTACATGAAATTCTACACACTGATATGTGCATTTTGTATCATCATAATAACAACTTATAAGACTAGTTTAGATTGTTATTTCCATTATAATATATCATTATTTGTGGATTTTTTGATGATTTACAGAACATTCCTATAAAGTTTCTTTATTTTGGTTTTAACTCTGTATGGCAAAAAAAACCTTTTGTCAGTATTTGGGAAGTTAGGCGAGCTACGAGACTCAAAAAAGAGAAAGGTCCGAGGCCACACTTCAATTTTTCTGAAAAGAACAAAATGAGCTGAAGCGCGCCACCAGGAGATCAACATGCTAGGAAATTGAGCAGGTGGCGTGGGCATTATTGGGTTCCATTGCAAATTACAAAAAATTCCTACGATAGAACGATTTAGCCAAGATCTATTCTATGGAGATGTAACGTAACAGAGGGGATTTGTGTTCATACCCTTGAATACCAAAAATTCTAACATTCACAATGAATGTTTGCCGATGAAGTTGTACGATGATGCTGACCTCAAGGTCATGAAGAAGTCCCACGATGAATCGCTCCAAGTGTCGTGCCTTCGTAGTTCTACACACGTACGGTCTATAGACGTCTCCTGGGCTCTGGTCCAGCGGTGCAACGGAAGAAGAAGAAGATTGAGACCGGTGTCCTAACTGCACGACAGCGTTTAGTTGGATGAGAATGCTCCAATCATGCGCATGTTCCAAACACGGGAACACATGTGAGGGAGAGGAGATGGGAGGGAGAAAAAACTCAATGGGATGAATGAGGAGGGGGAGGGGCCTTGGGGCTCCTTATATAGGAGGCAAGGGGGAGAGGTGGGGCCACCAGGGGGCAGCCGTCCGCCCCTTCCTTCCCTTGCATTGTTGGCCACTAGGGTTAAGATTTGGGGGGCACGTCGGCCCCACCAGGGTGGCCCCCTCTCTCCCTTTCCCTTAGGCCCGGCTGGACCCCTATTGGGCTACCATATGGTGGCCTTTTTAGGGTGTACCTATTTTTTTACTTTATATTTAATTATTTAATTCATCTATTTAAATAATAAATATATATTTAAGTCTCCGAACTATTCATTGACCCCAGAACTTATTCCCGTTCCTCTCCGAAACAATTATGGTGTTCTCTTCATATTCTCGAACAATACCGAATCAATCTTAAAACGTCGTATACCCTTAAGTGTGCCACCTTGCGAGTTCAGGAATGCGTAGACATGATCGAGACGACTCTCTGATAAATGACCATCAGGGGTTTCTGGAAAACCATAATGGTGCCTACGCAAACACGAATAAGTTTATCGTTTGAACCTCAATGTCGAGTCCTATTCCTTTTGTAACATGGTAACTTTGTTTGTCCAAGACTTGATCTTTGGTGTCCTCTATACCTTTGTTCTATCTCGTTACTGACAAACACAATTCAACTCGTCATCATAATATCATATCCCCTGTGACCTAATCACTTGATTGCAAGCTGTGTTGATATGATATTAACAAGTGGGCTCATTGTCGTATCTATCCTTTACATGGTTGTACAAGTTCCGCTCTTGACACATACACCTCAACTCATCCCATTAGCATACCTGAGTATCACATTTATGACTACCCTATCACGGTGTAGAGATTGATGATTTCAGAGTAGCCGCATGTGATAGTGATTAAATATGGCCGCAACATCTAAGGATTAGGTTACAACATTTCATGACGGTATCACAGTGCTGAACTTTGTGACTTGATCATATTGCAATACCTTATGAGTGTGAGTCCATCATGTTCACCAACATGACTGCACTATTAATGACTATGATTCACATGATCAGAAAACCTTGATCATCTTATTAATCAATGGACTATATCAATAGGGACAGGGTTTTGTTTACATACCCCACTTACATTAATGTTTCTACTTAATACAGTTATAGCATGGGATAAAACGTATGATAAACAAACACAAATATGACAAAGGAAAAAATCTTTATTTATTTGGCACTAGGGCACATATCCAACAGGTCCCACCCTAGGCTGCACCACCTGGGTTCTTTCGACCCTCGGACATCGTCCTGTCTCCTCCTTATAAATGCCAAAACCTATCCTCCTAGGAGGACAGAGCTTTTCGTGAAATAGAGCGCCGCCACCACCACAATCTTTGTTTCGTGGGTCAGATTGGTCCTGCCCTCCACGCCGGAAAGGGGGATTTCGACGCCATCTTCACCACCATCGTCATCAACACCGTCTCCATTAACCATGTGCTCATTATCCATCACCATGAGTGATTAGTTCTATGTAGACATGTGAGGCGGATGAGGATTATATGAGATTTATCATCTAATCATGCATATGTATCGAGTTTTGATGTGTTTATGTTGAGGATATTCTTGTATGACGTTGATACACCTTTCCTATGTTTAATTATTGTTGTTAGGACCCGAGTGACATGATTTCAACATTGGACTTTTATTGCCCCATCGTATATATGAGTTTGGTATGTATCTACAAATTATATTACCTATTATTTTGTTGAACCTGCAAACTCTAAAGTGGCAGTTAGGAAAAAAGGGGGAATATGAGGTAGTTTGAGGATATTGTGTGTTCATGGATTGCTAATGCATTGTACTGGGATATTCAAAAGGGTATACCTTAATTACCTGAAGTCCCAATTGTGGCCCTGGTGAAACGGTTAGGTAGGACAATAGATGTTGTGCAAATTATCTTGGTTAGTACATATGACTATATTTGGAACACATAGCTACACACAATTAATGGAGTTAGAGATGAATAGTATGTTATTTGTATTACATTATAAGATAAATCGTATTCATGCAACACCCCACTATCACTTCATGTCTACGCTTTTGGCTAGTAAAGTTACAAGTTCGCTACTTCCGGTGAAAACAAAAAATTTGCTACTATTGTTTACTGTTTGGTTTTACTGCTTTGATTCAATTGCTGCAATCACCACTTCCTTTTTGAAAATATTGATACACACGTGTGGTTGAGATTGACGTCTCAATTTCTAAAGTCTTCTTGATATTATTGTGTTTTCCTTGATTCGAACTATAAATTTGGGAAATACTTTCCATCGAAGATTTGAGCGATTCCCTATACTTATGGGCATCAAGACATTTTTGGCACTGTTGCCATAAAACATAGCTTTATTGGAAAGATCACTTGTTATTATTTACTTTTTACTTATCTATTCTCATTTGGGAAAGGGTAAGGATGTTTCTAAGAAGGTTCTGATGCCTCCCACTACTCAAAGAGGTACAAACTTACCTACTAGGCCACATTTTTCAACTAATGTTGCTACTACTCCTATTACTAGAAAGAAAGCTACTTCCCTACTAAGAGCATGTCTAACATGCACCGTATAACCCGCCCACCCCGTAAAATTCCGGCGGGATACGGGGCAGGCACGATTTTGGGCGTCTAGCAGGCTCCGAATTCGGGCCTGCCCGTTTCAGCGGAATACGGGGCCCAGGAAATCGGCCCCGTCGCCCCGTACTTATACTGGGCGTAGGTGCGAGTGAGGGGTTAACCCCTCACTCGCAACCCTAGCTCCGCCGTGCGCCGCCGCCTCCTCCTCCTGCTCCGGCGAGCAATTAGTCGCTCCCCCGCGCCGCATTCCACCCCAGATCCGGCATGGACGCCCGCCGCCGCAGTACCGCCTCGCCGGCGAGCGGATCGAAGCGATCCCGCTCGCCGGACAACGTGGAGGATGCGTGGCGGCGCCAATGCAAGAGATCCGCCGCCGGGAGCCGGCGTTTGGCCTGCAGGTACGCCGGCGCCGCGTACGTCCCGCCGAAGCTCGTTGACTTCGCGGCGGGCGGGCGCTGGTACAACGAGGATCCGCCGATGAAGCCGATGAGCGGGCCCAAGTTCGACGAGTGGCGCGCCGACTGGGAGCGCCGCCGCTGGGCGAAGGAGGCTTGGAGCAGCGGGAGCACCAGCGCTGGAGGAGCTCCGCTCGCCGGCGATGACGAGGAGGACCCCGACTTGTTGAAGGAGCTACGACAGTTCCTCAAGGACGACGCCAAGAGGAAGAGGGCGGAGGAGGAAGAGGTGGCGGAGTTGCGGGAGGCGGAGGCGGAGGCGGACTCGTACCTAGTCGACCTCCCCGAGTAGGATCGCGCATTCTGGATGTAGAATCGTTGATCCGTATGTATGATCCGTAGTATGATCAATGAAATTGAACTTTCCGGGGTTTTTATTTTTGAAAATACGGGGCGAAATACGGAGTCTGCTAGACGGAATGGCTCTTCCGTTGGCAACTTTTCGATACGGGGCGAAAAAGCGGCGAGATACGGGGCAGAAATATAAGGGGCCTGCTAGACATGCTCTAAGTTAACCACTATCTAGGACGTACCCGTCAAAAAAAAAAACCACTATCTAGGACGTTGATGCCTCTTTCTTAGCTGAATACTTTTAGTGACTGGAGTGGTAATGGGTGATGTTGTTGGTGGTTTCATTGTTGGAAGTAGCTGTGGGATTCCTTCCAGTGCGGGATTAGGCCAACTCTATTGTCCGATCCAACGGCGGTGCCTAGGTACCACCAATGGTAGCCAGCCATTTTGTAGACAAGGTCCATCTAATCATACAAGTTTCTAAAAATACTACAAATTCTATATGTTCGCTATCGTCAAAAGAAACTACAAGTCAGTTTAAGATTCGCCATTGGGCGTAGTCAACCATGGGCTCACTATTTTCTACCCAAATCACGAACATAAAGTAAAAAAAAAGTGGCAAGATTGCTTTAAAATAGTATTTTCCCAAAAAAAGTGGGTGTAAATATGTACTTTTATATGCCAAAATGATTAATACAATATATTCAAGCGATTCTGATACGATCATTGAACCCATCAGGGTTCTTTCCCTCTCGTTGGCCACGTTGTTTGTCCGCTTTGTCTTTGGTGGCATTGAGGTTTTGGAGGTGTGGAGCACCACAACCCCTTGCCTGTGGGAGGGTTACCGTTGTTTGTTTAGGTTATTTTCAACGTTTTCTTTAAGATGATGAGGCGACGACTATATTTTGGATTAAGAATAAGATCCTCTCCGCCAAATCCTCACTTCGGTTGTGTGTCTATGTGGTGTCCCTGCATACCACTGCATGTTGTAGTATGCCAGTCGTTGATATAACATCCGCGAAGTACCAATCCGCAAATATTACATCCCTCAGAGTAGTACAACAGAAACATAGCTGGTCTCAAACTCATTCACATATTATTACAATCCATATATGTACATCAACTCGGAGCTCCTCCTGGGTCCATAGAGGTTTACTCCTCGGTTCAAGTTGAACCCTACTTTACTTCCATAATATAAGTCTTAACAAGTTAAACATTATTGGTCTCGGGCAGCTAAATGCTAAAGAGTTCGTGTTGTTCGGTTACTACTACTACTTTGTGGTTCACGCTTCTTCTCCTTCTGGAACCTCCCCGGTTCCATAGACGATAAGGTAGTCGACCCCCTCTATTCCTCCAGAGAGGCCTGGCTCTTCGTAGCAGATCCCATCTGCTCCATATGGTCCTTCGGTGGCCTCCTCAAGGTGATTCAGACAATCTAAGCATGGGATTATAAGAGGTATGAGTACGAGCGTACTCAACAAGTTTATTTTAGGAAAGAGGTGTTTAATGCACTAGCTACGGCATTAGATTAGAAAGTCTAATACCAATGCAGGTTTTCATAATCATTTCTTCAAAAGGTTGCTTTTATTCAGAAGAACTATATCCGTCAGCCTTCACGGGTTTACTAGAACTTCATGGAGTTCCTTTCCGGCAGCGTTCGCAGTTCCAAATCCCGGAACAAGGAGTGGCAGGTCATGATTCATTACACTCTGCAGAGGTGTGTTGCTTTACCCATAAGAGATCTTAACCTTGGTGCCAACCGGGCAGTTTTCCCGTCCACACTTCCGTGGTGTGAGGCCCGATATAAGGTCCTAGCCAAATCATACTCCTCCGCGACCTCGCACACCCACCCTTTGTTGCAATTCCGACCTTGGGTCCTCGCTAGTCAGCATACCCCTATGGATACCTTCCGACCTCGACAAGAACCAAGTTCTCGACCTGATTCCTTCGCCGGTCGTTGCAACCCCTCATAGACCGCATTACCGTGGGGAATTAGAATGGGATCTCCACCCTCACATTGTTCTCGCAAGATACAACTGCTACGATAAGCGCATCCGTTGATGTACGATTGGAAGAAGTACAATTGACTACAATATCCCACTCCAGATCTTATGGTTAACACGAGTCTTACGACACAAGAATCACTGGACGATATTTGTTGTTTAATCCTAGATGGATACAAACCCTTGCAATGGAACCTCCACCATACTCATACCATGGTTCCATTGCCCACCACATAGTCATATTCATGGTTATGAAATTAATTCTTTTGCTTTTCATGCAAGAGAGATAAATATAGTACTTTGCAAGTAATTTGGTAAAAATACTCAAAGTAACATGAGCAAGCGATGAACTTTCCTGAAGACTGCAAAGTATTGCAGTTGGATGGTGTGGACTGACTGTTGTCCTCTGTTTCTGAAAGATAGCATCATTGTCCGATAAGGGCAATGGTTAAAAAATGAAATATGCATGCTTTCCATTTTTAGGGTTTGGTTCGCCCCTTCCTGGTGTTTTGTAATTTCATGCCGGAGGTGTCGAATAAGAATAATTTTATGATTTCTCCTTAAGCGTAAAAATATTAACTTCGAATATTTCCAAGTTATTTTGAAGTCCTTTTTTTAAATTTTTAGACTTATTTAATCATTAAAAATATAATCTTGTTTTTAATGATTCTTTATTATTCCTTTTTCTTTGAATTAAATAATGATTTAGAGTTGATTGCCTCTAAATTCCTATCTCATATTTTATTTGGATAGAGAATAAAATTTTAAGTGGCTTGCATATTTTTCTCTATTTTTTAGAGGTATATTCAATTTTCAAAATTTGGTCAAAGTTTCAGTTTAAAGGGAATTTGAAAATGACCAAATTTCCTTTGGGCCCACCTGTCAGTGGAGCCCAGTGGGTTGGGCTAGACCCGTTCGGGTCAGACCGACCCACTCGGTCGCTCGCCACTTCCTCCCCCGCGCCTCCTCGATGATCCCTAGCTCTCCCGCGACACTGCGGTCGCCGCCGCCATCGCCGCTTTGTTCCTGCCTCCTCCAACCGTCTCCGGTGACGATGTCGGTCGCAGTCGAACTGCCCCTCGACGGCGCACCTCGTGGTCCGCGTCGATTTGTGATTGGAGATCGCGTTCGTTCTCCTCCAACCCTACTGCAACTAGGGTTGCACGGTGTTGCGGCGATCTGACGGTCGTGCTGGAGCGTGTACATCTCGGCGATGCCTGGCCTAGCCGCGGCTGGGTGCTCCCATGGCCGGCTGTGCCGCTGTGCCGCCATGGCACACCATGGTGCTCTGCTCCAGGTACACCCCCCTCTTATTTTCTTCCTTCTCTTCTTCTCCATCTCCTCTTCGTCTAGCCCTGGATGCTGATTGCTCCTCCTCCCGGAGATTCTACCATGCTCGGCCGTTGCAGAGGTGTTGTGATGGCTGCTGCTGCTGTGCTACGTGTGCTAGCTGTTGCTATGCTGCGTGTGCTAGCTGTTGCTTGCTATGCTGCGCGTGCTAGCTGTTGCTATGCTGCGTGTTCATGTAATTGTTGTTGCTGTGATGCTTTTGCACATGCTCATGAGCATGTTGTGATGCTCATGGCTTGCCATGTTGCTCCAGCTGCTGCTGTTACTAGATGATCATCTGTGTGCATAAATTCTTGTTCCTGGCTTGATTACTGTTGACGTGGGCATTACCCTTCGGGTAACCGACATTGCCCTATCCTGTATTGACTAATTGGAGGCCCATGAAGACACCTGGAGGTAAGATGGGCCACCTGGGGGCGCACCAGAGGAATCCTTGACGGGCAAGACAAGGAAGCGGCCGAACAAGGAAAGATTAGATCCAAAACTGCTGTAAACCTAGTCGTACTCGGTTAGATCTCTTGAGACCTGGCCTCCTATATAAAGGCAAGGAGAGGGGCTGCCGAGGGACACAATCAATCTTAGCATCCTTAGCCACCAAAAAAAGTCTAGAGCTAGGTCGCCGCATCACTTAGCCTCTAGACGAGATCTCAGCCGAACTATTCAGCACCCCATTGTAACCCATTATCTTCATAATCAAGAACAGACAGGCAGGACGTAAGGGTTTTACCTCATCGAGGGCCCCGAACCTGGGTAAATCGCTCTCCTCGCTTGTCTGTGAACCGATGTCTCGTGTCAGCTTGCAGGATTCCGCTAACCCTAAGCCCCAATCGGAGGGCATTGCCGAGGAGTACTCTCGACAATTGGCGCCGTCTGTGGGAACCCTGTAGGCACAAGATCGGACATCAGCGGAGCCCGTCATGTCATCAGCAGCTTCATCAACACCATCATCGCCTCATCTGGGAAGCCCGATTCGTTTCGGCTCCTATGAATTTACCCCGCACAGCGACTTGTCTCGCTCGACCTTCTCCGATCTGCAAGGTAACATGGAGATGACCTTCGGGAGCATCCACTACAATGTCAACTCGGAAGGAATCCTTCGGTTGTTGGAACCACCCATCTCCAGATCGACGAGCCCAAGCGCATCGTCATCACTCGACCTTTCGGCTGGCCTGACAAGCCCGCCGAGTTTGCCCGCGCCCTCGACTCCCCGTTCGGCATCTTCCATGTCAGTTGGATCCGACAATCCCGCGTCTTCGGAGCTAACCTTGTACTACTGTTTGAACTGTGACACCAGGCACGGGCTGGGATCGAGTGACACACCATTCATCTGTAATGCCCAGTATTCATCGGGAGAGGACAGCGTCGACAGCGTCGCCCGAGGAGTCACCCGAAGAATGGCGCCCCACCAAGTTGATGTTGCTAACAGGGGAGACGGAGATCGCACCCCCCGTTCCAGCAGGCGAGCTAGTTTTGAGAACAGCGCCAGCAACAACAACAGGGACCACACCATCGTAGAGGAGGAGTGGGCAGCAGCCAAGGTAGCCGTGCTTAACAACACGCCACTTCCGGCAGGAACCACGGTTGGCACTCTCAATGCTTACCGATCCATATTGGAGAAGAATCGGGAGCGACTATCCAAAGAACAAGCCACCCTCGAGAGACGCCTATCTGCGGCAGAGCGATCCAGCGAGCGGCGAAGGGGCTCGCAAGGAAGCGCCTCTCGAAGTACTCACGGGGTAGGCAAACATCGATCAAGAATGTCCAGGCTCTCGGAAGACGATGCTAGAGAAATAACATCGAATCTGACCAAGTCCTTCATGACCACAGACACCGCGGGCATGCCACGGCCAAAAACCGTCGCAGGAGCGACCGCCAATCTCGCTGCATACCTCATCAATCAGCGCCCTGAAGGTTCCATGGCTCAAGCCCACCGAGGTGCCCTAGAAAGTCTCGCGATATTGGGAGACAATCTGGTCCCAAGAAAGGACAAGACCACGTTGCAAGCTAGTGGCTCAAAGCACCATGCGAGAGGTGCTCGGGACGAGATCACCCAGAGGAGGATCGACAAAGCAAGGCGGCGATGCGCCGCCAGGGAGGAATACGACTGTGATTCTTCGGATGAGAGTCAGGAGAACGACGGCGAGCTTAGGGGAGCCAATTGTTTAAGCTATGAAATTCGGGAGGCGATGCCACCCAGGAAGTTCAAGCCCACCCCTACTGACGCTGCCAAATACGATGGGCAGCAGGAGCCGAGGTCCTGGATAGACGACTATCTGCAGACCGTGATTCTGCAAAAGGGGAACCAGATAGCAGCAATGCAGTGCTTACAGCTTTACCTAAAGGATTCAGCGCGAGCCTGGTTAAGAGGTCTGCCGAAGGGTTCCATCAAATCATGGGACGACCTAGTAGAGGCCTTCGTTGCCAACTTCCAAGCAACGTACAAAAGGCCCGTCGGGATCGAAGAATTACGGCATTGCCAGCAAAAGCAGAAGGAATCGATGCGCTCATACATCGGGAGATTCACCAAACTCCTGAACGCTGCAGAAGACGTATCTGTCGATAGAGCAATCGACGCCTTCAGTGACGGCATCCGACGTGAAAGCTACATAGAAGAACTCGGACGCAAGAAGCCGAAAACAATAACCAAGTTAATGGAAATCGCCAACAGCTGGGCCGATGGCGAGGACAACGTTCGAAAGCTGCGACAGCGCAGTGATGACGAAGACGATGACCAGCCGAAGCATGACTCGGGTGGTCGAAGGGATCGCAACAAGAGAAGGAAGAACCGCAGCTCTGACGACAACAACCTGGTAGCTGCAGGGTACTCTGATCGGCAGGACGATCGGTATGACGACAGACGAGATGATCGACAGGACGGTAATCGGAACAACTCTGGGAACCGTGGCAATTATAAACCACGACAATAGAGGACTCCCGAACTACCCTACACTGAGCAGATCAACGCTCCCTGTTACCTGCACTCGTATAACGATTCCAAGGACGGCAAAACGAAGTCAAGCCACCTGCTCAGGGACTGTCGGCAGTTCATTGACATGCACAAACTCATCCAGCAGGCAGGCCAGCAACAGCTACCACCACCACCACCACCACCTCCACCACAACATCAGGTCCAGCAGGCTCAACTTCATCAACCCAACGAGGCATTTCCACCACCACGTGGGCAGATGAGTATGATCCACAGGACAGGTGTTTCAAGAAGAGAAATGAAGAAGCTCACTCGAGAAATCAACCTGGCAGAAAGCATCATGGCGAACATCCCTGAGTATGTCGAGTGGTCGTGTCAGAACATCACGTTCAGCCGAGCGGACCACCCAATGACTATACCAAAACCAGGACACATTGCCCTAGTAATCGAGGCGCAGGTCGGAGGATTCAAGATGAGCAAAGTCTTCATGGATGGTGGAAGTGGACTCAATCTGATATTCCTCGACACAATTAAGAGTATGGGGATTACCATGAGAATGCTAGAAGAATCAGATACCCGCTTCCATGGGATCCTGCCCACTTCACCGGCGTACTCTCTTGGCAAAGTTTACCTGAACGTCGTCTTTGGAAAACCCGACAATTTCAGGAAGGAAAAGATCGAGTTCGAAGTCGTGAACTGGGAGTCGCAGTATCACGCTATACTCGGGAGACCAGCTTATGCCAAGTTCATGGCTGTACCGCACTACGCATACCTCAAGCTGAAAATGCCTAGGAGCAACGGGACAAACATTACAGTCTATGGAAGTTTCCCACGTTCGGACAATTGTGATCGGGACTTTCAGAGGATTGCTGCTAAGTTTGGCCTGAGGCAGGAAATTACTGACCTTCCGTCGAAGACATCGTCACGCAGTAACAGGGAAGAAGAACGTGTCAGAGGAGCAAAGAAGAAGTCAGCCGACCTCGCCCTTGAAGCTTCGGCAGCACAAACTTCGGCAGCCCAAGCTTCGGCATCGAAAGCTTCGGCAGTTGATGGTGCAGAAGACATAGGAGGCAGCAAGACACTGACAATCGCTGCCCAGACCTCTGGCGAAATCGACGACGCTTTAAAAAACACCAATACGGTGACCAAGCCAGAAGATGAGAAGAACCCCTTCAATACTTAAGCAATCTACTAGTGTTTAGTTTCCCTTTCCTTTTCAAGAAGGTCTCTCCCCTTTTTTCGCCCTTTAGAACCGTGTTTTTTTATTAATAAGAACCTAAGTTTTTATTCCTTGAAAAGCATTGCAGTTGACCGGAGCACTTAAACCGCATCTTTGTAAACCTTGCCCACGCCCCGTCGTGAACGATGGTACGACACAGTACGCGGCAAAGGATCGTGCTCCGAAAAAAGCCTCTACGAGTGCTACAGGATGCAAAGTAAACAAGGACATCAACTCTTCCCTCTTCTATAGATGCCTCTACGAGCGCCGTAAATAGCAAGAGTCCGAAAGTACACATGACCACAACCCACGTTCGATATTTTACTTATGGAAATATCAAAGAACAACGGGTTCATCGGCAGTCATTACATCCGAAATATTCGGGAGTGACTGTCGAAGCATACATCGGTTGAAGGCAAAGTTGCGCATACAACGGGATTAGCAAAACCCGCAACACGAGCTGATCACTCAAACGATTTGCCGACCAACGAATACACATACGACTAAACGAGCAATTAAGATTTGCTCCTTCAAAATTTGCCAACGGCATCAACAGGGTAAAAATACATATACATGTATCTACCAAGTAACAGACTTCGGTTAAACAATCCTAACACTTGGATCAAGTAGCAAAACATCTATTTACAAAAATAATCTTAACTCCTGAAATCACCCTTGTGGAGTGTCTCTTTCTTCAGGTACCTTTGAATCCTTCTCAAGCTTGTCGACAATCATATTGGCGGGCAGCAATACCTTCGGATACAGCGTCTCCAAATCACCAGTTGCGTTGGCAATAGACAGCAAACTCGCTGAAGGATAACGTGCAAGAACAAGGGCAAGCGTAAACCTGGCCCCTGCAAAGACCTGAGCTCGCACCAAGTCCCGAATCTTCTTGGTATTCCTAAACTCCGACATCAGAGTTAGTAGCGTAGGGGGAACTGCGGTGACCCGGCATACCACTGCATGGTGTAGTATGCAAGTCTGATATAACACCAATGAAACACCGTTCCACTAGTATTATATCGCTCAGAGTGGTACAACAGAAACATATGCGGGTTCAAGGTATGTCTATAGAATTACAACATCGACTCTGTTACATAAGATCATCACAGCCTCCTACTTTACAATGAGGTAAAACTGCAAATAAACTCCAGAAGAACGACTCGTAGTCTAATCTTATCACGAACTCTATTTGTAGAGTATTTAACTAGCTACAGAGGCTAAGAATAGATTCTAGCTAATTAGGAGCTAGGTTTAGGAAGCTAGTTCCCTTCTATGGTTAAACTAGGGTTTCTCCTTGATGGATGTGGTATCTGACTCCTCTGACAGGGTCCTGTATCTTGAAGTAGTTGTTGACTCCTCGTTCTTCGAGTTGCACTGTAGATCCTCCTTTGATGCTTCCATATCTAAGCAGGGGATTTAAGAGTGGGATGAGTACGAGCGTACTCAACAAGTTCATTATAGGAAAGAGGTGTTTAATGCACTAGCTACGGCATTAGACCAGAAAGTCTAATACCAATGCAGGTTTTCATAATCTTTTCTTCAAAAGGTTGCTTTTATTCAGAAGAACTATGTCCGTCAGCCTTCACCGGTTTACTAGAACTTCATGGAGCTCCTTTCCGGCCGCGTTCGCAGTTCCATATCCCGGAACAGGGAGTGACAGGTCACGGTTCTTTACACTCTGCAGAGGTGTGTTGCTTTACCCATAAGAGATCTTAACCTTGGTGCCAACCGGGCAATTTCCCGTCCACACTTCCTATGGTGTGAGGCCCGGTATAAGGTCTAGCCAATCATGTTCCTCCGCTACCTCGAACACCCACCCTTTGTTGCATGCCCCGACCCTGGGTCCTCGCCGGTCCCATTATTCCCACTCAGGGGTGGACCCCGACCACGACGACAGTTTGGGATCGAACCAAACTCCTTCGCCGGTAGCTGCAACCCATCATAGACCGCAATACCGTGGGGACTTTAGGCTTCCCCAGCCCACCGCTTGCACTTCGAGCGACAAGTGTCTACGGACTATGCCGTGGGGACTTTAGGCTTCCCCAGCCCACCGCTTGCCCTGACAGATACAAGTGTCTACGGTAAAGCGCATCCGTTGATGAACGAGAGGTGGAAACACTTTTGACTACTCCGTCCCACTCCGGATCTTATGGTTAACACGGATATTACGGCACAAGAATCACTGGCGACATTTGTTGTTTAATCCTAGATGGATATAAGCCCGTGCAATGGAACCTCCACCATATCAACACAATCCATGGTTCCATTGCCCACCACATAGTCATATTCATAGTTATGAAAGTAGTGGTTTTGATTTTTATGCAATAGTGATAACCATAATACTTTGCAAGTAATTTGATAGAAATACTCAAATGACATGAGCAAGTGATGAACTTGCCTTTCTTGGCTGCAAGATTATGCAGACAAGGTCTTCAATGCGTAATAACTCCAAATTCTGAAATAGCATCATCGTCCGGTAAGGACGATGTTTAAAAGATTGGCAAGGATGCAATAATGCATAAGAATGAGATGCAATCGCTCTAAGCGTGACGTAACCCCGATGATTTAAGATTAGTGAATGGTAAGGATTGGTTTAGGGTGTTTGCACTTTTAGAGTGGTTCATATACAAGGTTCTTATTCAGGTGTGGTTACATGGTATCATGAACAGTTAGATTATAAAGTACAATAACTAATTGAGCACACAAAGAATGGTAATTGGCATAATGTAACATGTAAAGAACAGTTGTCAATTTTAAGTCTAATATTGCATGGTTGATGATTACTTATTATATATTTTTAAAAGAATAACTTTTGAAGAACATGTTCTTGAATAAAGAACAAGCATGATAATTAGATTGGTGGGGTTCTATGGTTGACTATGGTTTCATCTAGTTTCTGGAGTAAGTATGGGATGGATCACAACCTAGTTGGATTCATCAACACCAAGGGCTTGTAAGGTTGAGATGAGCCTAGGTATCCTAAGCAATTCATTATACATGGTTGTTGTCAAGGTTAGTTTAGCTTGCTAGTGATAGCTGGCTAGGGTTTATAGGTCCTTATAAGCAGGGTTGGTGATGATTCCCTATTTTCTTCATAAGAATAACTTTTGAAGAACATACTTCTTAAATAATAAGAAGTATATCAATTAGGGTTGAAGTGATCTAGGTTTTACTGTTGGTTCTATTAAGTAAGGAGTAATTGACTCCTGAATAGGATGGTTCATAATTATGAAGTATTTGTAGGGTTCAGTGGACTATGGTTATGTAATGATAAATATTGGGCCTAGATGCTATTTGGGTTCATCGCAATGGTGTGATGCTAAACATGGATGGATAAGGATGATGGTTTTGACAGTAGAAGCTAGGGTTTAAATTTGGTTGATCCTACTTGATCAACTAGGTTTAGTGATATGCATACATGGAATACTAATTTGCTAGTGATAGGGTTCTACATTTTATGTGGACATAGGTATGTCTTTTAGTTGCTAATGGTGGCTCTATGATTTGAATTAAAGTACCATGATCACCTGTTCTAACATTGGTTTTAGGTTAGAAACAAATTAGAGTTCACATTTAATAATGGAACTAGGTTCCTAGTTAATTTAGGGTTTTAGGAGTCACATGAAATGATGAATTCCTGTTTTTCAACCATATGGAACTAGGGTTTACTAGTTACCCTATAATTCTGGAATTAATAACTTCATTAGTAAAGTTAAAGTTATTAATAACTTTGAAATGAAAATAATCTTGGATTTGACATTTTCCTATTTTTAAAGAATTTAATAATTAAGACAATTATTAATTAGGGTTTAAATCCTCCTATTAAGGATTTAATAAATTATAAGCAAAGGAAAATTAGTTTTAATATTTTCCTGATTTGCTTACTGGTTTTTATTAATTTTAGAAGTTTTTCTTAATTATTGAATTTTAATTAAATTTGGAATTAAAATTAAAGACTTAATTAACAAATATTAATAATTGAATTTTTATTAAAATTAAAAATTTCATATTATATTTTTATTGGATAGAGTTTAGTTTTCTAAGAATTTTGATATCTTATTTATATTTTTCCGAGTTAAAATGAATTTGCTATAATTATTTGAAGTTGCAGTAATTTTACGTAATTTAAATTAAATGGAAATACTATTTGTACCGATTCGTTTCTAGATCTCCTCGCTGTCTGGTGGGGCTAAGGTCCACGTGGAACGCCACGCGGACAAAGACTGGTCAAGTTGTCTCTGGGGTTGACCAGCCACGCTATCTCGCCGGAGGATACGCCGGCGAGCTACGGCGGCGACGTTCTGGCCCTCCCGCAGATGCACAGATGGTACTAAACGAACCGCCACACGATTCTGAACCTAAAGGTGGTGGCTTCCCCGCGAGAAGGTCACCGGAAAAAGCTCCGGCGAGCATTACTACGGCGGCGCGAGTCCGACGGACTCCAATCGGACGCTAGGGACGTCTATTTAGGGCAATAGGGAATGCAAAAGATGCGCAGACTCACCGCAAAGTTGTTAGGATGCACGAGGAAGACGGGGATGGACGGAGTTGAGCACGGCGTCGCGATTTCCGGCGAACCCGAGCGAAAGGGATCGATCGAATTCATCTGATTGAGAATGCCATTTCTTGATTCCTTCTACCAGAACAATCCTCATGTTCATGCGCTTCTTGTGGACTACCTCAGGGTCCCTGGGGTGGCCTGTATCGTTGAGTTCGTCCTCGACGCCGGCGACCTCTGTGAGGTGGTGGCGACAAATGGGGAGGGTTGGAGAGCAATTGCGTGAGCGGAGCGACATTAGGGTTCTTTGGTGATGCTTGGGAAGTATTTATAGGCTTTGAGGCGGTCGGCAACGGCGGCACGTCGTCGGAGACGGCCGGGATGCGACGACGTCGATGAGCACGTCTCGGCACATATCTTGGCGCGTTAGAGATAGCCACGGACGCGGAGCAACTTGAATCGATCTCTGGACATGATTTTGGCGTCCAGATCGTCCTTATCGGCGTCCAGGACGTGGCCGGGGCGCTCCTCCGCCGTGTCGTTCCCAGGGAAGAAGAAGAAGGTGTTTTTCTTCTTTTTTATACGAATGGTTACGTGGGTCGGGCTGGACTGGAGTTGTTGGGCTTCGGTTTGGGCTGCTGCCGGGCTATTTGCTGGGCTGTTACATCCAGGTGAGGTCCAGGTAAGTCCATCTCTTCTTCTTTCTATTTTCCTTTTTCTGTTTTAATTTTCTATTTTGAATTCTGTTTTAATTCAATTCTGTTTTGCAGTATTTTGAATGTGTGGATCCTTTTTGGGAGTTTATAAGGATACTAATTTAACTTCATATAAGATCTTAAAAATATTATATATGTATAATGACACCCCCTGGTTTATTAAATGTTATTGTAGTTTGGGATTGGGCCTATATAGTCATAATTTCCAATATCTATTTAGGGTGGTCCAACTATTTATCAATAGGCCCTTCCAAGTACCTATTGATAGTTAAGTTTTTGTTACCTTGCAGGAAATGATTTTACAATGCATGGTTTATTATTTAGTTTCTTATTTGAGCATATGCTCTCATGACATCATTTCATGTGCTCATGGTGGTTATGGATTTGGATAATTGTTTGAGCTATTTTGCAGTATTAATCTCATCTTCTAAACCTTTTATTTTAAAATGGTTAAGGTGGATATTATTTCTCTCATGAGACTTCTATTTATTTGGAAACAATAGTTTGTTGCACCTATATAGGCATAGATTGAAAAATAGTTTAAGTTGATATCTTGATTCATTTCAGGGTTGGCTTAAACAATCCCCTTATTCATATTTGAGCTTAGGCATGGTTTTAGAATTATACTGGTGATCCCCATGTGATACACAAGTTAGGTTTTGGATAGGTCGTTGGTTCCAATTGTAAGTGGGCATCTTGTTGAATTATCTAGGGTTGCTCTTATTCACCACACATAGGATGATTCAATCCAAGATCATTTGGATTGATATAGGGCTGAACCATACAAGGTTTGTTTCTATTCTATTGTCTCTCTAATTATCATATGAGAAATGGTTTAGGTTTCCAATAGTTCCCCTGTGATTTTATGTGTTGGATATAATTTGTTTAACCCACTAGGGTTTAACTTATAATTATTTATGGTCAAGGTATGATCATGGATTGGACATGATCAACTTGTTATTAATGTCTTCTACCCCAAGTCCTTAGGGTTTATGATCATTACCCAATTTATAAGGATCAAAGATTTGGCTTCCTAAAGTATCTCTCATAAACTAGTTTTCTTACTTCTAAGATCAAGTATTGTCTTGATCAACTAGGGTAAAATCTCTCTCTTATAGTTTCTTGGGTGGACATGGCTATGGTTGTCACAATAGCTTATATCCCAGGAGAATGCCTGAGATATTACTTAGGGTTCTTTCCAGGGAATGATGATATAATCATCTGGGTATATGGATAGGTCTTTCCCTCCAATCCAAGTGTTACCTCAATTAACTTGAGTGTAGCACCATAGCTTGAGCTCTCTTTCATAGGAATAGTTATTCTAGGGTTTATGGTGTACTCCTAATATTAATTTAGGTAGCTAAGCTAAAGATTCAATTGTCTAACTTAGTTGGATTAGTCTTATCCTTATTTCATTAATTCATGTGTATAGTCTTATTGATATTTGGTTATCTCACCACTTCCAAGATAAAATGGTTTACAAATCTAATACTTTAGTTCAATGGTTGTCACTTATTCTTAAGTAGGTAAAGCTAAGATTAATATGAATGGTCTCTCTTATTTGGGAAGGACTAGAATAATACTCTAGGGTTCCTCTTGAAGATGATAATTTGAATACTTGGATGTATATCCAAGGTTTAGCTCAAGGTTTGTTATTGCTTCTCTAATAATTATAATAGAACTCTCACCTCTCTAGGTTTGATGTACAATAATATGGAATAGAGAAAGATATATATTTCTAGAGTGGATCTCCTTGTTATGTTTCCAAGAATGAAATAATATGAATACCATGAGGTTCATGGTAGGATCATGGATTTGTTTAAGACATGGAGAAGATAAGTGAAGAATGGTTTCTTCATTTATTGTTACTTAATTTCCATTTAAATGGATGTTCATATGTTATGGCAAGGAATACCATATTGTGATCTTTAATAAGATCAAGTAGTTGATCCTTGATTCATATGTTCTTGTGTTGGTTTTAATTTCATTTGATATAACCCCTTAGATCAACTTATCTCTACCAAAAACAAGATTTTAGCAAAGTCACTTTGAGGTTTATAGCACTTGACTTGATGAGCTACTTCAATTCCACCAAGATCCAGTGAAACTTCAGTTACTGTGACTTTTTTTCTTTAAAGCGCGAAAATTTCCCAGATTTTCTATGCATGAATGCAATGCACACATCTGTTTCCTCTATTTTTGTAACCCCATTACCTGGGATATTACAGTCTCTACCCCTTAAACTAAACTTCGTCCTCGAAGTTTGAACTCTCTCACGTTTCGGAGTGTGGATCTGACTTATATAGACTACAACTTTTCTCGAACTCCCTGGTGATCCTTTTGGATATAATTGAATACATCCCTTGTCCAGATTCTTCCTGGAATCCAATAGTATCTGTCTCTGAACATTAGTTTCTTACTCCAGTGCTATGATTTTTCTCTAGAATCTAATAATACTTGTCTCTGAACCATGGCTCTTACTTTGATTCATTGATTTCTTCCAACTATTATAATCTTGTTTCCTATCTCATTGAAGATTCAATGATTGGGACTTCTTCTTGTCCTGGCAGTCTTTATTCAGGACTAATTGGATAACATTCTCCTATTTGATAAAATAGGTCTTTGTTTTTTTTCCCTTACCACCAAAACTTCAATAATGGGACTTAGTAAGGTACTTACCATGGAAATGGTCGTGATGGTTTATTCCTAAGAATGGATTAGACTAATTTAGTCCATCCAATCATGGTTTATAATTGATACCTATAACTGTTTTGGGGTATTTAGGTTCCATGAAAGGAATTATTCTATTAGTCTGTGGTTCTGGTATAGTCAATTTCCTTTGGTCTTTGGTCTTCTTGAGCTGTATTTGGTCTATGGTATTTTCTTCGTCCAACTTCTTTAACATTAGCTGACTTGAGCTTTCGTACTTCTGAGTAAATACTACTCACTTTCTCAAGTTATAGTCCACTTCTTACTTCCTCGAGGTATAAACCTCGGCTTCTGGTCTGACATCCTTCTGACAGTAGTGTTTGATAATCTTATGAAAATAAGATCGAACTTCCTCTCAGTTTAGACCTTCTTCTTCTATCTTGCTTAAAGTATTGAGTTATTGTACATCCAACTCAATCTTTACTCTACCCCTTAGAGTTTTCTTATGGTCTTTAACTCCTTTTCTTCCAACTATTGAACTTATGATTAGAATAGTTGGTCTAGGTCTAGTTTATGATTTATATTCCTCTAAGGTTTTGCGAAGAAACTTTGTGGTGTATCCACTCAATTGTGGACATCCAATGTGAATCCTTTGACTAAATGTTTATAGATCTAGCTATTTGGCTGACAGGATTTTTTATTTGTTCACAAACCTTTGTTACAACTAATTAAATCGTGGACTATTTGTAATACCAACTGATACCAGCTGTGGTTATTATACCAACTGTGGTTATTTGATATCTAAAAATGGATTCTGTTATAGGTTCTGATCAACTGGACGAGACATCCTCTACTTTATCTCGCAGTATTGATCCTATACCCATTGTGATCTTCTGATATCAACTATGGTCTTTTTATATCTGCTATGGTTTCATAGGTCATCTTCCTTCTGTCAGGGTTTATTGTTGCAAGAAAACCACTAACTGACACTATGATTATAGTATCCTCAGTGATTTCCCATGTATTCCCTCTTCTATGTTGACTATGGATCCGCTAGAGCTTCACCATAATCACCAGATTTCTCACCTTCATGCTTCTTATGTACTAAAGTACTCCTCTGTGGAGGTAAAGCATGAATGTTGATTGTCACTTCCTTCGGTGTATTGTGGTTGCTTCCCACAATTTTACTTCCTTTCTCTGACGAACCTTCATATTATCTTCGGAATCTTCCAGAATTCATCGCTTCCTCACACGAATACCATTACCCTCTAGATCGATAGCATCAAGTAATGACTTGATACTGCAACATGCATTTGCATATCAAAGTCAAACTTCATGTATGGATCTAGTCAAACAATGAAAATCCAAGAAAATCCAAGAAGATTCAGCTTTGTGCTTATAATACACATCATCATAAGCCTGAATATAGTATTTGAGTAAGACATCTCTAAACATCAGGCTCTGATGTGTAGTATATAACACCACATAAGATAGGTTTATTTCGTGATACTTAACACGAGTTTATGGGATTCTACTATTTGTCTCACCCTTTACCTTAATTGCACAATTGCAATGAGATAAACTTGAAACATAGTGGTCTAGGATATTTAAAGTTAACCTAATTTTCTCTGGAAGTACTACTTAACTTCCATTTTGTTGAGGACTACCTCACATGATATTTCTGTTTCTAACATCATTATTCTAGACACATAACTATTGGATTATAGCTACTATACTTCCAAGTTATTGTACCATAACGCTATGGTTCTGATGTGCCTGGCACACTTCCCATGGTTTTGGAACACAATTCTTACATTATTGTTTCACATCTGGCTTTTTAATGTACTCCTCTTCTATACTTAAGATGTCCTATTCCATCACATAATGATTCCCAGGTGAATCATATATGAGTAACAACTCTACCTTGTAAGTAGACATATATTATTCCTATCTCTCTTTCTTACCTCCCATGATTGACTCATCATGGTCTCTACTACCTCATATAACTTATATTCATCCCTTACTATCAGTTGTTATACAAGCTTGGATAATTTACTTACCCATTACTTGTATCAGTTTACACCTTCTAGTAGGCTATCTTCCTACTATACTTATCTTTAGCACTTGATATTACTTCCAGTGCAGGTCTGAGTAATTCTTATTTAAATATAACATGTGTTGGTACACATCTTCCAATAGGATATCTTCCTTATGGTTGTATCCTCTCTTTGGACTACCATGTATTGTATACCAACTGTGATCTACTCATCTATTGTTCTAAGGACTTAATGGTATACTACATATTTTGGATTAGCTAACTTTACTTAGTAAAGATAGGTAAGAAATGTTGACTCAAGTGTGTCAGGGTTATTCTCAAGTGAATATCCATCTCAAGTCATAACAAGTATTTGGTTTACCTAGGACAACTCCCTATAGACACTACCAATCCTATAGGTCTCCTTTAAAGGGTTTTAATCCTAAGGTCAAAGCATTTGCTCTGATACCAACTGCGGTGACCCGGCATACCACTGCATGGTGTAGTATGCAAGTCTGATATAACACCAATGAAACACCGTTCCACTAGTATTATATCGCTCAGAGTGGTACAACAGAAACATATGCGGGTCCAAGGTATGTCTATAGAATTACAACATCGACTCTGTTACATAAGATCATCACAGCCTCCTACTTTACAATGAGGTAAAACTGCAAATAAACTCCAGAAGAACGACTCGTAGTCTAATCTTATCACGAACTCTATTTGTAGAGTATTTAACTAGCTACAGAGGCTAAGAATAGATTCTAGCTAATTAGGAGCTAGGTTTAGGAAGCTAGTTCCCTTCTATGGTTAAACTAGGGTTTCTCCTTGATGGATGTGGTATCTGACTCCTCTGACAGGGTCCTGTATCTTGAAGTAGTTGTTGACTCCTCGTTCTTCGAGTTGCACTGTAGATCCTCCTTTGATGCTTCCATATCTAAGCAGGGGATTTAAGAGTGGGATGAGTACGAGCGTACTCAACAAGTTCATTATAGGAAAGAGGTGTTTAATGCACTAGCTACGGCATTAGACCAGAAAGTCTAATACCAATGCAGGTTTTCATAATCTTTTCTTCAAAAGGTTGCTTTTATTCAGAAGAACTATGTCCGTCAGCCTTCACCGGTTTACTAGAACTTCATGGAGCTCCTTTCCGGCCGCGTTCGCAGTTCCATATCCCGGAACAGGGAGTGACAGGTCACGGTTCTTTACACTCTGCAGAGGTGTGTTGCTTTACCCATAAGAGATCTTAACCTTGGTGCCAACCGGGCAATTTCCCCGTCCACACTTCCTATGGTGTGAGGCCCGGTATAAGGTCTAGCCAATCATGTTCCTCCGCTACCTCGAACACCCACCCTTTGTTGCATGCCCCGACCCTGGGTCCTCGCCGGTCCCATTATTCCCACTCAGGGGTGGACCCCGACCACGACGACAGTTTGGGATCGAACCAAACTCCTTCGCCGGTAGCTGCAACCCATCATAGACCGCAATACCGTGGGGACTTTAGGCTTCCCCAGCCCACCGCTTGCACTTCGAGCGACAAGTGTCTACGGACTATGCCGTGGGGACTTTAGGCTTCCCCAGCCCACCGCTTGCCCTGACAGATACAAGTGTCTACGGTAAAGCACATCCGTTGATGAACGAGAGGTGGAAACACTTTTGACTACTCCGTCCCACTCCGGATCTTATGGTTAACACGGATATTACGGCACAAGAATCACTGGCGACATTTGTTGTTTAATCCTAGATGGATATAAGCCCGTGCAATGGAACCTCCACCATATCAACACAATCCATGGTTCCATTGCCCACCACATAGTCATATTCATAGTTATGAAAGTAGTGGTTTTGATTTTTATGCAATAGTGATAACCATAATACTTTGCAAGTAATTTGATAGAAATACTCAAATGACATGAGCAAGTGATGAACTTGCCTTTCTTGGCTGCAAGATTATGCAGACAAGGTCTTCAATGCGTAATAACTCCAAATTCTGAAATAGCATCATCGTCCGGTAAGGACGATGTTTAAAAGATTGGCAAGGATGCAATAATGCATAAGAATGAGATGCAATCGCTCTAAGCGTGACGTAACCCCGATGATTTAAGATTAGTGAATGGTAAGGATTGGTTTAGGGTGTTTGCACTTTTAGAGTGGTTCATATACAAGGTTCTTATTCAGGTGTGGTTACATGGTATCATGAACAGTTAGATTATAAAGTACAATAACTAATTGAGCACACAAAGAATGGTAATTGGCATAATGTAACATGTAAAGAACAGTTGTCAATTTTAAGTCTAATATTGCATGGTTGATGATTACTTATTATATATTTTTAAAAGAATAACTTTTGAAGAACATGTTCTTGAATAAAGAACAAGCATGATAATTAGATTGGTGGGGTTCTATGGTTGACTATGGTTTCATCTAGTTTCTGGAGTAAGTATGGGATGGATCACAACCTAGTTGGATTCATCAACACCAAGGGCTTGTAAGGTTGAGATGAGCCTAGGTATCCTAAGCAATTCATTATACATGGTTGTTGTCAAGGTTAGTTTAGCTTGCTAGTGATAGCTGGCTAGGGTTTATAGGTCCTTATAAGCAGGGTTGGTGATGATTCCCTATTTTCTTCATAAGAATAACTTTTGAAGAACATACTTCTTAAATAATAAGAAGTATATCAATTAGGGTTGAAGTGATCTAGGTTTTACTGTTGGTTCTATTAAGTAAGGAGTAATTGACTCCTGAATAGGATGGTTCATAATTATGAAGTATTTGTAGGGTTCAGTGGACTATGGTTATGTAATGATAAATATTGGGCCTAGATGCTATTTGGGTTCATCGCAATGGTGTGATGCTAAACATGGATGGATAAGGATGATGGTTTTGACAGTAGAAGCTAGGGTTTAAATTTGGTTGATCCTACTTGATCAACTAGGTTTAGTGATATGCATACATGGAATACTAATTTGCTAGTGATAGGGTTCTACATTTTATGTGGACATAGGTATGTCTTTTAGTTGCTAATGGTGGCTCTATGATTTGAATTAAAGTACCATGATCACCTGTTCTAACATTGGTTTTAGGTTAGAAACAAATTAGAGTTCACATTTAATAATGGAACTAGGTTCCTAGTTAATTTAGGGTTTTAGGAGTCACATGAAATGATGAATTCCTGTTTTTCAACCATATGGAACTAGGGTTTACTAGTTACCCTATAATTCTGGAATTAATAACTTCATTAGTAAAGTTAAAGTTATTAATAACTTTGAAATGAAAATAATCTTGGATTTGACATTTTCCTATTTTTAAAGAATTTAATAATTAAGACAATTATTAATTAGGGTTTAAATCCTCCTATTAAGGATTTAATAAATTATAAGCAAAGGAAAATTAGTTTTAATATTTTCCTGATTTGCTTACTGGTTTTTATTAATTTTAGAAGTTTTTCTTAATTATTGAATTTTAATTAAATTTGGAATTAAAATTAAAGACTTAATTAACAAATATTAATAATTGAATTTTTATTAAAAATAAAAATTTCATATTATATTTTTATTGGATAGAGTTTAGTTTTCTAAGAATTTTGATATCTTATTTATATTTTTCCGAGTTAAAATGAATTTGCTATAATTATTTGAAGTTGCAGTAATTTTCTGTAATTTAAATTAAATGGAAATACTATTTGTACCGATTCGTTTCTAGATCTACTCGCTGACTGGTGGGGCTAAGGTCCACGTGGAACGCCACGCGGACAAAGACTGGTCAAGTTGTCTCTGGGGTTGACCAGCCACGCTATCTCGCCGGAGGATACGCCGGCGAGCTACGGCGGCGACGTTCTGGCCCTCCCGCAGATGCACAGATGGTACTAAACGAACCGCCACACGATTCTGAACCTAAAGGTGGTGGCTTCCCCGCGAGAAGGTCACCGGAAAAAGCTCCGGCGAGCATTACTACGGCGGCGCGAGTCCGACGGACTCCAATCGGACGCTAGGGACGTCTATTTAGGGCAATAGGGAATGCAAAAGATGCGCAGACTCACCGCAAAGTTGTTAGGATGCACGAGGAAGACGGGGATGGACGGAGTTGAGCACGGCGTCGCGATTTCCGGCGAACCCGAGCGAAAGGGATCGATCGAATTCATCTGATTGAGAATGCCATTTCTTGATTCCTTCTACCAGAACAATCCTCATGTTCATGCGCTTCTTGTGGACTACCTCAGGGTCCCTGGGGTGGCCTGTATCGTCGAGTTCGTCCTCGACGCCGGCGACCTCTGTGAGGTGGTGGCGACAAATGGGGAGGGTTGGAGAGCAATTGCGTGAGCGGAGCGACATTAGGGTTCTTTGGTGATGCTTGGGAAGTATTTATAGGCTTTGAGGCGGTCGGCAACGGAGGCACGTCGTCGGAGACGGCCGGGATGCGACGACGTCGATGAGCACGTCTCGGCACATATCTTGGCGCGTTAGAGATAGCCACGGACGCGGAGCAACTTGAATCGATCTCTGGACATGATTTTGGCGTCCAGATCGTCCTTATCGGCGTCCAGGACGTGGCCGGGGCGCTCCTCCGCCGTGTCGTTCCCAGGGAAGAAGAAGAAGGTGTTTTTCTTCTTTTTTATACGAATGGTTACGTGGGTCGGGCTGGACTGGAGTTGTTGGGCTTCGGTTTGGGCTGCTGCCGGGCTATTTGCTGGGCTGTTACATCCAGGTGAGGTCCAGGTAAGTCCATCTCTTCTTCTTTCTATTTTCCTTTTTCTGTTTTAATTTTCTATTTTGAATTCTGTTTTAATTCAATTCTGTTTTGCAGTATTTTGAATGTGTGGATCCTTTTTGGGAGTTTATAAGGATACTAATTTAACTTCATATAAGATCGTAAAAATATTATATATGTATAATGACACCCCCTGGTTTATTAAATGTTATTATAGTTTGGGATTGGGCCTATATAGTCATAATTTCCAATATCTATTTAGGGTGGTCCAACTACTTATCAATAGGCCCTTCCAAGTGGAGGTGGCGTTTTGGCTCATAGGAGCAAATGCTCCTATTATACAAAATAATTAAAAAACAATTTTAAAAATGTCAAAAAAATTTGACATAATTTTTTTGTTGTACATCGTGACATTCTATGTTAGTGCACAAGTTTTCATGAAGAAACAACATTTTATGTGGCATGTACAAAAAAGATAAAAAAATATCATGTACGTAGTCGTGTTATAGCATCAAAATTTGTCTTTTTTACTGGAGCCACAAATTTTTATAGTTTTTTTTGAAAACTTGTGTACGAACATAAAATGTGTAGATGTACATGAAATTTTTTAGTTTAGAATTTTTTGACACTTCAAAATGTAGATTCACACAATGGGAGCAAATGCTCCTATGAGCCAAAGTGAATATCCCCTTCCAAGTACCTATTGATAGTTAAGTTTTTGTTACCTTGCAGGAAATGATTTTACAATGCATGGTTTATTATTTAGTTTCTTATTTGAGCATATGCTCTCATGACATCATTTCATGTGCTCATGGTGGTTATGGATTTGGATAATTGTTTGAGCTATTTTGCAGTATTAATCTCATCTTCTAAACCTTTTATTTTAAAATGGTTAAGGTGGATATTATTTCTCTCATGAGACTTCTATTTATTTGGAAACAATAGTTTGTTGCACCTATATAGGCATAGATTGAAAAATAGTTTAAGTTGATATCTTGATTCATTTCAGGGTTGGCTTAAACAATCCCCTTATTCATATTTGAGCTTAGGCATGGTTTTAGAATTATACTGGTGATCCCCATGTGATACACAAGTTAGGTTTTGGATAGGTCGTTGGTTCCAATTGTAAGTGGGCATCTTGTTGAATTATCTAGGGTTGCTCTTATTCACCACACATAGGATGATTCAATCCAAGATCATTTGGATTGATATAGGGCTGAACCATACAAGGTTTGTTTCTATTCTATTGTCTCTCTAATTATCATATGAGAAATGGTTTAGGTTTCCAATAGTTCCCCTGTGATTTTATGTGTTGGATATAATTTGTTTAACCCACTAGGGTTTAACTTATAATTATTTATGGTCAAGGTATGATCATGGATTGGACATGATCAACTTGTTATTAATGTCTTCTACCCCAAGTCCTTAGGGTTTATGATCATTACCCAATTTATAAGGATCAAAGATTTGGCTTCCTAAAGTATCTCTCATAAACTAGTTTTCTTACTTCTAAGATCAAGTATTGTCTTGATCAACTAGGGTAAAATCTCTCTCTTATAGTTTCTTGGGTGGACATGGCTATGGTTGTCACAATAGCTTATATCCCAGGAGAATGCCTGAGATATTACTTAGGGTTCTTTCCAGGGAATGATGATATAATCATCTGGGTATATGGATAGGTCTTTCCCTCCAATCCAAGTGTTACCTCAATTAACTTGAGTGTAGCACCATAGCTTGAGCTCTCTTTCATAGGAATAGTTATTCTAGGGTTTATGGTGTACTCCTAATATTAATTTAGGTAGCTAAGCTAAAGATTCAATTGTCTAACTTAGTTGGATTAGTCTTATCCTTATTTCATTAATTCATGTGTATAGTCTTATTGATATTTGGTTATCTCACCACTTCCAAGATAAAATGGTTTACAAATCTAATACTTTAGTTCAATGGTTGTCACTTATTCTTAAGTAGGTAAAGCTAAGATTAATATGAATGGTCTCTCTTATTTGGGAAGGACTAGAATAATACTCTAGGGTTCCTCTTGAAGATGATAATTTGAATACTTGGATGTATATCCAAGGTTTAGCTCAAGGTTTGTTATTGCTTCTCTAATAATTATAATAGAACTCTCACCTCTCTAGGTTTGATGTACAATAATATGGAATAGAGAAAGATATATATTTCTAGAGTGGATCTCCTTGTTATGTTTCCAAGAATGAAATAATATGAATACCATGAGGTTCATGGTAGGATCATGGATTTGTTTAAGACATGGAGAAGATAAGTGAAGAATGGTTTCTTCATTTATTGTTACTTAATTTCCATTTAAATGGATGTTCATATGTTATGGCAAGGAATACCATATTGTGATCTTTAATAAGATCAAGTAGTTGATCCTTGATTCATATGTTCTTGTGTTGGTTTTAATTTCATTTGATATAACCCCTTAGATCAACTTATCTCTACCAAAAACAAGATTTTAGCAAAGTCACTTTGAGGTTTATAGCACTTGACTTGATGAGCTACTTCAATTCCACCAAGATCCAGTGAAACTTCAGTTACTGTGACTTTTTTTCTTTAAAGCGCAAAAATTTCCCAGATTTTCTATGCATGAATGCAATGCACACATCTGTTTCCTCTATTTTTGTAACCCCATTACCTGGGATATTACAGGAACCCTGTTCAAAGGAAACATCGTCCTCCAAATTACCCTCAGGGCTTTGTAGCACTTGTCGAAGAAATGGTGAACCTGTTGGACCCGATCCTGAAACTGTGCAACAGCCGAAGCCTTCGACTGCTCCCGCCAGAAAATTTCTTCGGCTGACGACAACTGGGTCAATGAGTGTACACGCTCGTGAATCCGCTTGTTCTCGTCCGCACGGTTCAAAGATATGACTGGCAGAGCAATTAACGGAAGAGCAGGCAATACATTTTTGGCGGAAGAATAATGAGTGCAAGGGTCAGGGAACTTACAGTTTAAACTTTCGGTGGCTTTATGAAGTTCAGTAAGGGCAGCTCTACATCAGCCGCAATCTCGCCATTCTTCTTGATGATAGCAGCCAAGGCGTAGGTGCTGCGCAGATCCTTCTCTAACTGTGTGATCTGATCCTTCATACGTTGGATCCGATCATCTTCAGAAAGAGCACCTGAGGAATCTTCGACAGATGCAGGCATGGGGAACACCTGCAAGAAACAGCGTCAAAAGCATGACAGACCGATTCACACCAACATCGGAATATACTCCCATCGGGAGAATGCAAGTGACAATATTATAACGAAGGGTGTGCTAGCAACATTGCTAGCACAAAGTTTATTACAACCAAAGGTTATCCAAGCAAGACAGTATTTCACATCCAATCAAAAGAAAAGTTTGCTACAAAGATCAGAGGGCTTGGGTCTGAGTCGATAAACTAGGGCCTGCCGACGTCTTCGTTGATGAAACCAACTCGAGGAGCTGGCGTGCACATTTAACGGCCGACGCCTTGAAGGTGCTTTAATCAACAAACCGCCCATCCTCCTCCTTTGGCAGCTCCTTGGACATTTCTTCAATATCGGTCTTAAAGCCGTGACCCATCATAAGTTGGAAGGCAAGGACGGCACCATAGGTACGCGAAGTACGTTTGAATACCTCGATAACCTCCTTGGTGTCAACCGCGAAGGCGTCGATCAACTGCCCCAGAGACTTGTCTTGACTGATCTTGGGGAAGATCATCGAATGTATCCGCGCCATGGCACCTTTTCCCTTCTCAATAAGCTCCCGCGTGAGCTGATGGGAGGCGAGGGTCATCGACAGGCCGTTGGCCGGAGAGTTGTTTGGAACTTTGTCCAAGGCATCGACAGAGATGTTGGCAGCTTCTGTAAGAAAGCAATGGGAAAGGTCATTGATAAAAAGCCGAACCCACAAGTGCAATAATCGACAGAGATGTACAAAGGAGATTACCAAGTAAAGCCAAGGAAGACTAACGAAGGAGTTCATCCTTTTCAGCCGCCCGAGCTTCGGCAGCCAGCCTGGTCGCCTCCTCCTCTCTCAACTTCTCCTTTAGCTTGCTCAGCTCCTCCTTCAGGGAGTCGACTTCTTGGCGGGCCTCGGCAGCTATCTTGACCGCACCATCCAACTTCGAGGAGGAAGATTTTACCTCCTTCTGCAACCGAACCTTCTCTGCCTCCAGAGAAGTGAATTGGGAAGCGAAGGCCTCCAAAGAGGAGATAACTCCTCGCAGGTCCTAAAGGAAAAATAATGTTCGATGAAGAATCGTTAAGCAGGATACGCATCAGAAAAGTTCATGTTGTAATCGAAAAAGACTTACAGAAGGAGGAGTCCTGGCGACGGTAGTTGAAGGAGCATATTTCCCTTTAGAAAGTGAGGAAGCTGTCGATACTTGAGCTGCGGGGGCTGCTTTAGGAACCAACGCTTCAGAAGCAGCAACGTCCGGTGGAGCAGCTCCGGATTTGGCCTTTTAGCCAGCGGCTCAACAAACCTTCGTCACTGTAAAAGGAGATGATTGACAAGAAGTTATGAAAGGAATGCAAGAAGTAAAAGGACAACATACGGCTTCGGGAAAGAAGGTACTTACATGTCGAAGAGGTCGTCTTCATCGGCAAAGCCGCCGGTCGATCTCTTCGCGGGTGAAGCCCTGGCCTCCTCCACAGCTGCATCAATAAAGGCATCATGATCAGCGTCATCATCGCGCACTGATCCCTCTGTGTCGCTAGTATCGTCGGCTGAGGAAGGAGGGTTGGCATGGGCGGCTTCCGAATCTATCAGGCCATTGTGTTCATCCTCCGGGTCAATATGTTCGGCAGCATGAAAATCAACAGGAACTGAGGAACCTCTTCCTTCAGAAGTGTCATTTGGCGAATCACGTAAGTTTCCAGAAACTATGGGGACCTGCCGAAGAAAAGAGCACATAAGAACAATGGAACATATGTCAACTAAGTGGAAGCAGCGTAATAAGAGTATGAGAAGGGTAATTACCTCTGATGGTGGATGGTTGGCGTCAAGAGGAGTATAGGAGGATATCAATGGAATTGAGTCTTCTTGACTAAAGAGAGTAAGGCGACAGACTTCATCAAGCAGCTCCTTTTCCGACAGTTCAGCAACATTGATCCTGGTCTCATCTTTTGGACCCGCATACAACCACATTGGACGAACTCTTGCCATGACTGGTTGAACCCGACGCTTCAGGAACACCGCTGCTACCTCTGTGCCGATCATGGTTTGACCATCGGCCTCTTTGATTTGAAGGAATTTGGCGAACAATTCGTCGGCTGCTACCCTTTCGTCGGGAGAAAGAATGTTCCTCCAAGAATCTTTCGGCTTAGCCTCAAGGACGTCGGCAAAGCAAGGAAGCTGGGACTCGGTTGCCAAAGAATCTTTGACATAAAACCATTTCAGTCTCCATCCTTGCACAGATTCTCTCATTGGGAAACTGAAATAGTTAACATCCGAGCGAGCCACAAACCCCACGCCTCCAATGACGAAAGATCCGTTGCTACTGTTGTACCTCTTAACATAGAAGATCTTCTTCCACAACCCGAAATGAGGCTCGATGCCCAAAAATGCCTCACAGAGGGTGATAAACACAGCAACGTGAAGGATCGAGTTGGGAGTGAGTTACCACAGTTGGATTTCATAAATCCGTAGAAGGCGAAGAAGGAACTCATGGGCGGGAAGCGAAAGATCCCGATACAGGAATGATAGGAACACCACGGTAAAACCAGCGGGGGGATTGGGCCGAGAAATCGCACCTGGAAGTATCACGTTTGTCGTGGTATCGTCACGGCATATGCCATAGGGTGGCTAACGAAGGTGGTTCCTAAGAGATGTCACGGCGGTATCCGGATGCGGGTATGGGGACGAGCGACACGGCGACGTACCCAGGTTCGAGGCCCTCCGATGGAGGTAACACCTCTACTCCTGCTAGAGTGTATATGATGATCACACAATACAAGGTTGCTCCTTGAGCTATGTCCGGCTGCTCCTGGGAGGCTAAGGAAGACAAGAGTCTCTCTCGCAGGGCAGCGCTAAGGGTGGAAGTGAGGTGAGAATGATCGATCCCCTGCACGAGAGGGGGTAGTGCGACTTATATAGGCACCGACACTTTACATATAAGACCCTATAGTCTACTGGCCGGCTTGGCCGGCTTCCGCTCCTTCCCGAGGCAGTGACGTCAGGAGCCGTTGAGGCCTCATGGCCTGTCCCATCCGGCTGCCAAGGTCAGCGGTATGGAGAGGAGGTGTCCCTGTCGCCATCAGCCACTGTAGCCAGTACGGATCGACGTGGACCATGATGGCTTGTCCGGCGCGTGGCACTATTGCTCCACAGTGCCCCGCGCTTTACGGAAGATGAAGTCAGCGTGGACTTTGGGAACACGGATCACCAACCCGGTTCCTTTTAGTGCAAGGCTCGCCAGCCTCGAGTCGGTCTGAGGTACAAACCCCCAATCGGATATGGCTTGTAGAAGCCGGCCCAGCTAAAGCATTGGCGGCCGTAGCCAAGCCGACTAGGACCTAGAGCCAGCCGGCTTCCGGACCAGCCGGCCACGGCGCCAGCCGGCTGCTCCTCAGCCGGCCTTTGCCGCGAGCCGGCCAGTGGCCAGCCGGCTGCTCCGCGTCCATTGCCCTACCCGGGGTCTTCCCCCCGACATTAGCCCCCGAAGCTAGCAAGGTCCTGCGTTTAGAAGGACCTAGGCAGGTTTTCCTGGCTTCTGGAATATACTTGACGGCACTTGGAGGGGCCGACTGAGAATTTCCATTCAGCCGGCTGCGCCCTCATCCGGCTCGTTCCGGCCGGCTTCTCCTAGCCGGCCACTATTCACACTTATGCAGCTTTTGCTTTCTCCCAAGTTTTGGCGATGTCTCCGCCTTGCTGGGCAAATTTTGGGCCGAGTTGAACTTAATGTCCGGCTCCGGCTTGCGGCATGCCGGAGTCTCCGCCGCCTCGGGTCCTGCACCCGACTTGACCGGTCTGACGTCAGGACTCTGCCGCCGGTTCGTCTGGTCACATCACTGTCTCCTCCGGATCCGGTGCGGTCGTGGAGGACGTGGTGTGGCAGTTTCTGGTAACCGCAGCGAACGTGGGAGGGGTTATGGCGCAGAAAATCCGGGCGACGTGGCCACGTCCTCCACTTGGAGGCCAACCGTCCGCCCCGGGCGGCTATAAATGCCGCGCGGGGGGGGATCGAGGCGGCACTCCCGCACTCCTTCTTCTTCCTCGCGTCCTTGCTCCGCTCGTGCTCTCGCTCCGCTCTTCCTCGCGCTCGAGCTCCTCGCTGCCCCGGCGAACATTTTTCACTGGCGAACTCCGGCGAGCGCATCTCCGTCAAGCCGCCGCCGCCACTCCGTTGAGTCGGCGCCACGGGGCCCCGCGTTTCAACCGTGCACCCTTCGCCGCTGCCGTCGCCGCCGGCCTCGCGAGGTTCCTCTTCTCCATTTCGCTTTTTGTGGTCCTCTTCTTCCTCTTCTTCGTCAATGGCCTCCGCCAGCGGATCTTGGAGGGGGTCGTACATGAGGGACGATGACATCGAGCGCTTGGTGCGCCTCCGCTGGATCCCGTCGACGGTGGCCACGAGGGCGCCCGGCACGGAGGTGGAGCCCAAGCCAGAGCCCGGCGAGCGCGTCGTCTTCGGCGCGCACCTCGACCGTGGGTTGGGCCTGCCGGCGTCCAACTTCTTCCGCCACTTCCTCGACTACTTCGGCTTGCAGCCGCACCACTTGCCGGCCAACGCCTGCGTCCTCCTCAGCTGCTACGTGGCCTTCATGGAGGCGTACGCCGGCTTGTGGCCAGACATAGATTTCTGGAGCCGGCTCTTCTTCATCAAGGCGCAGACCACCGACGGCCACCTGCGGACCTGCGGCGCCGCCTCGATCTACTCTCGGCCGGGTACGCCCTTCCCCAAGATTCCAACCGTTGACTCGGTGAAGAATTGGCAGATGTCATTCTTCTACGTGCGCAACGAGAGCCCGCTCTTCGACCGGATCAATCTGCCGGAGTTCAATCCGGCTCCTCCAGTCGGCCGGATCAATTGGGGCTACAACGCCCGCACGACCGACCCGGACGCGGAGGTGAGCCAGCTCTGGGATTTCCTGGGGGCCGCCGTCGGGAACGGGCTGACCGCCGAGGACCTCCTCTGCACCATCGCCGAGCACCGGGTGCTGCCGCTCCAGATGCGCACCCACAAGATTGGGCACATGTCCGGCCGGTTCGATCCGACCCGGACGTCCAAGGCGCCACTCACCAAGGCCCAGGTGGCCCGCCGGGTGAACAACATCACCAAGGCGAACATGCCTGAGGACTGGAACTACGGGCTGGCGCCCCGCAACAGGGACCTGCCGCCCGAGCTGGTAAGCTTGTTGTTCTGGCCGACTTCCGGCTTGCGGCTGCGTGGCCGACTTCTTTCTCTTTCTGCCGACTTCCGGCTCGCTGTTTGCTCATCTTCTGTTTTTCTAGCTCTTCGACCGCCAGAACGTCGAGGACGGCGACCTAGCGACAAGGAGGTGGACGCCGGATCACGCCGATCCGGCTGACCAAGCCGGCGACCAGGCCGGCGACGACGACCTGTTGCAGGCGCCTGACCTAGGGGGCCAGGGGGAGCACAATCCGTCCCCTTCACCGGAGCAGCAGGAGGACGATGAGCCGGCGACGTCTGCCACGGGGCCGATCCCCGCGGTGCCTCTGCGCGCGAGGCCGCCTAGCACCACGGCGACTTCGGCGCCCAAGGGGAAGAAGCGGGTCGGCGACCCCCGCTCCACCGTCGCCTTGGAGGCGAAGGCGAAGAAGCTCCGCCGGCAGCAGCCGAAGAAGGTTCCGGAGCAGGCCGGGTGAGTTCTCTTTTTCTCTTGTTTGATTCCTTTTCTTTCCTTACTCTTTATGCTTATCTCTTTCTTATTTGTTCGGCTAGGGCTCCCATCAAGTTCGCCCAAGGCGGCGGCTCCCGGCAGGTTCCGCGCGTTGTGTCGCCGCCTCCGCGATAGAGGAGGGAGCCGACGCCGCAACCTTTGGGGCGCGCGCCTACGCCGCCGCCGCCTGCGGGTACTCCGCCTCCCGCGGGGGCGCCTTCCTTCGCTGTGCCGCTGGCTTCAGCACCTGGCCGCGGCACGCGGGCCGAGCCGACGCGCCGGCCGACACCGGACAACATGTTCCCACGCCGCACTCGTCTCCTGGACCCAGCCGGCCGGAGCCGGCCGGGGCATGCCGCCTGCGACAGGAGCCGGAGCCAGCAGGGCTGCGCCACCTGCGACCGGAGCCGGAGCCGGGCCGAGCGTGGTGGTGTTGGTGGAGAGCCCGGAGGGGGAGCCTCAGGCGCTGGAGATGGCTGCGCCGACTGGGCCAACTGCTTCGCCCGGAGCGCCTCCACCGCCGGAGCCGACAAGGGGGGAGCCGGCCGGGAAGGAGCCGGCGAGGGACGAGCCGGCGCGCATGGAGGACGCCGACTCGCGCGCGCTGGTGAGGACGGATGCCCCGTCGGCGCCGTTGGGGAGCCTGCATGTGGCCAAGGGCGCCTGTCTGCTGCACGTGCCGTCCGCCTCTGACTCCAGCCTTGGCTCGGCTGGCACTATGGAGCAAGCGTGGCTTAGCGCGGACTCCTACGAGGTGACCAGCCGAGAGGGGAACCCAGGCCAGGCGTCGGTGAAGATGTTTTTCTCTGGCTTCCAGGCCAACCTCAAGGCCAGGGCTGCCGAGACCGCTGCGAACCTCGCCAAGGTGGAGGAGGCAAGCAAGGTAAGCGCTTCATCTGTTTTTTTACTTTGGTTATTATCCTGGTAGCCCTCCGAGGCGTGGGCCGGCTGCTTGGAGCCGGTCCGGGTTTCGTCTAGCTGACTGATTTTCTTTCTGCTTAGGCTGTGACGGAGCAGCGCACCAACTTGTACAACCGCGCCGTGACCCACTATCACAGGGCCAAGCTTGACCTGGTCAACTTGGCTCGCGAGCTGGAGGCCGTCAAGGGTAAGATCTTTCTCCTTCCGACTTGATGTCTTCTTTCTTTAGTCTTGGTTGGCTGACGCTTCTTTCTGGCTGCCTTGTAGCTGAAGCCGCCAAGGTCCCGCGGCTGGAGGCGGATCTTCGGGCTGCTCGCGCTCAGTGCGCCGAGAGCGAGGAGGCGGGCCGATCTGCTGCCGCCAAGCTCAAGGTGGCTGAGCTGGAGCTAGCGCTGCTGCGCCGGCTTGAGGAGAACCACCTCAAGGAGCTTGCCCTCCTCAGGACGGCTGAGAAGGAGAAGGTGGAGGACCTAAGCATGCGGCTGACCGAGGTGGAGAAGCAGCGGCTTGCGCTTCAGGAGGAGGTCACCACCAAGACCACGGAGTTGTCGGCCACCGCCAAGCGCTGGGTGGACGAGATTGGCTCGCTCGACCGTGGCCTGTCGGGTGAGTGCTTTTTCTTTCTTCCTTTCCCCTTTGCCGGCTTTCGGCTGTCGGCTGCCGGCTTAGGTTGGTAGCCGGCGGCAGAAACTTTGACTTTTTCGCTATCTCCATCTTCGGGCTGGGGGTAGTCGGTTCTTGCCGGCTGCCGCCAGGCTTTTCCTTTTCTTCTTCGAAATCTCCATCTTCGGGCTGGGGGCAGTCGGCTGTTGCCGGCTGCCGCCAGGCCTACTTTAGGACTTCGAAAATTCGCATTTTTCAGCTTATTTCGGCTTTGACGATTTCTGACGTACTTCTTCTTTGTAGCGGCCTTCCCGGAGGCGCAGGATGCGGCGTTGGCAGCCGTTGGCGTTGCGCGCGAGGCTAGGAGGCGGGCGACTGGCGAGGGCAGCTCGGAGTACTTCACCATGGAGGATTACATGGCATCCATGGCCGCCCGCGTCGAGCCCATCACCAAGCTTGGCTGGGAGCTCCGGAAGGCGGCTGAGGAGCTGGTCCAGATGCTGTGGCCCGCGGAGGCGGTGCCGCAAGATCTCTCCAACCTCATCTCCTGGCTGGAGCGGGCGCCGGATCGCTTCCTCGACTGGAAGGAGTCTGCCACGTGCGCTGGAGCCGACATGGCGATGTCCTTTGTCCTCTCCTGGTACAACGAGGTGGACCTTGGGCAGCTCGAGTACCGGCGAGCCGGCGTGGAGGACAAGCTCCCGGCCGAATACAAGACTGCCCGGCTTGCCCGAACCAGCGCCATCGCCGACTTCGTCGACAAGGGCCTCTTCGTCGCGGACCCGAACCCGCCATCTGATGACGACGATGAGGAGATGGAAGATGAGGAGGCGGAAGACGCGCCTGGGGACGATCCGGCAGCCGGCTCCGCTGATGCTCCTCCGGCTGGTCCTCCTCCAGCCGGTGCTTAATTTACCTGTCTTTGTTGTTGCTTTTACCAAGACAATTTGTTAAATCCCCGGGATGCCGGGTGCATATGTATGAATATTATCGTCCTTTTATTATGTCACACTTTAATGTGTTTGTTAATCATTTGTGTGCCGACTTGCTTTCTTTCGACTTGTTCCCTTTTTCCCATCCGCCCCACTCTTTGGCTTTGCTCTTGCCGGTCGTACGTCCGACTTGCGATCCGTCGCCGGATCAAGAGCGGGCCGCTGGGTGAGGCCGACAGCATTTCAGTCGAACGAGCCGAGTTCGGCAATCTGGCACTTTTGTGAAAAGTTGCAAGTCAACTCGCTTTTACTCTTTCCCTTAGTCTTCCTTCGCGTGCCGGCTCCCTAGGCCTTACTCCCGCCAGCCGGACAGCCGGGTTGCGGTCTGTAGCTGGGTCGGAAGCCGGCTGTCGGAAACCGGATCACGTTACTGAGCCGGCCGCGTGAGAGGGTTTAAGCCAATTGGCGGAACAAAGTAGAGTACGCGAAAAACTTGTCGGAAACGGCGCTCTTGGCGCATGCTTTTTCATAGCTTACAAAAGGGATACAAGGGATACATACATTCCTGCTCTCAAGTGTAAAATGGGGCGGAGCAAGTTGACATTACAGGGACGTTTAGTCTCCTCGTCAGCCTTGTCCGGCTTGTTCTCTCTAGCCTCTTGGGCATCTATGAGATAGTAGGAATCGTTGCCTACTGCCTTGCTCACGATGAAGGGACCCTCCCATGGGGATGACAGTTTATGTTGTCCGGCTGTCCGCTGGATCAGCCGGAGCACTAGGTCTCCTTCTCGGAATGCTAAGGGCTGGACCTTCCGGCTGTGATAGCGTCGGAGGCTCTGCTGGTAGATAGTAGATCTGGACGCGGCTAGCAGCCGGGCCTCTTCGACCAGGTCGACTCCATCTTCACGAGCTTCTTTGGCTTCGGCTTCTGTGTAGAGCTTGATCCTTGGCGCGTCGTGCTCGATATCAGTCGGCAGGACGGCTTCGGCCCCGTATACGAGGAAGAATGGTGTGAAGCCGACTGAGCAGTTTGTCGTTGTGCGCAGGCTCCACAGCACATTGGGCAGCTCTTCAATCCAGCAGCCGGCTGCTCGCTCGAGCGGCTCCACCAGCCGGGGCCGGATGCCGGCTAGGACCAAGCCGTTAGCCTTCTCCACTTGTCCGTTAGATTTCGGGTGCGCCACAGAGGCTAGGGCCATCCGGATCCCCATTTCCCCGCAATAGCGAGAGAAGATGCCTTGGGAGAAGTTGCTGCCGTTGTCGGTGATGATGCTGTGGGGGTAGCCGAACCTCACGATGATTTCCTTGAGGAATGTGACGGCTGTGGAGCCGTCCAGCTTCTTGATTGGTTTGGCTTCGATCCACTTAGTGAATTTGTCAATCATCACCAAGAGATGTGTCACGCCGCCTCGCGCTGTTCTGAACGGGCCCACCATGTCCAAGCCCCATACGGCAAACGGCCATGTGATGGGGATGGTTTTCAAGGCGGAAGCCGGCTGGTGTCTCTTCTTTGCGAAGTGCTGACAGCTGTTGCACTTCTTCGCCAACTCTTCTGCGTCTCTCAGCGCAGTCGGCCAGTAAAAACCGTGCCGGAAAGCTTTGGCCACTATGGCTCTGGATGAGGCGTGATGTCCGCACTCTCCTTGATGGATTTCCCGTAGGAGTTCAATCCCTTCAGCCGGCTCGACGCACCGCTGGAACACCCCACTTACGCTGCATTTGTACAGCTGGTGGTTGATGATTGTATAGGCCTTGGCCCTTCTCTCAATCTGCCTGGCCTGGACTCTATCATCAGGCAGCACACCGTCGGTGAGGTAGGAGAGGAATTCTTGTGCCCATGAAGGTATGCATCTTATCTCAAATACGCTAACCAACAAGGCCTCCTGCGTGGGAGCTTTCGGATTCGACTGCATAGTCGCCGGGTTCGGCTTGCTAGCCGGCGGGTTCGGCTTGCTAGCCCCCGAGTTTGGCGATGAAGCCCCCGGGTTGGACTGAGAAGTCCCCGGGTTCGGCATGAAAGCCGGCGGGTTTGGCTTGTTAGCCCCCGACTTGGGCGGTGAAGCCCCCGGGTTCGGCTGAGCAGCCCCCGGGTCAGCCGGCACGAATATTGAATCCGAGTCCGGTGACGGTATGATGGACGGCTTCTTTAGAACCGCCAAGGCGACACCCGGCGGAATGGCTTGCCGGGTTGAGCCAATCTTGGATAAGGCGTCAGCCGCCTCGTTGTTTGCCCGTGGCACATGGTGGAATTCGCAGTCGTCGAAGAAGCCGGATAGCTGCTGGACGTGGAAGCGGTACGAGGCCATATTGGCGTCCTTCGCGTCCCAGTCGCTCGATGCTTGCTATATAACCAAGTCGGAGTCGCCGAAGCAGAGTATGCGACGCACGCCAATCTCCTTGGCCAGCTTCAGCCCATGAATGAGCGCTTCATACTCCGTCACATTGTTGGATGCGGCGAAGTGGATCTGCAGGACGTAGTCCAGCTGGTCTCCCTTGGGAGAGGTGATGACGATGCCGGCTCCCAAGCCGTTGCGCATCTTCGAGCCGTCAAAGTGCATCTTCCAATGTGTGGAATCCGGCACAGGCGGCAGGTACTGCATCTCGGCCCAGTCGACGAAGAAGTCCGCGAGGATCTGCGACTTGATGGCTGTGCGCGGCTCGTAGAGGATGGTGTGGGCGGCTAGCTCCAGAGCCCACTTGGCAACCCGGCCATTGGCGTCCTTGCTGCCAATGATTTCCGCCAAGGGTGCTGTGGCAACCACCTTGATGGGGTGCTCTTGGAAATAATGCTTGAGCTTCTTGGCCGCCATGTACATGCCGTAGGTGACCTTCTGGTAGTGGGGGTAGTTTTGCTTCGACTGGGAGAGCACTTCGCTGAGGTAGTAGACTGGGCGCTGAACCAGCTGCTCCCTGCCGGCTTCTTTGCGCTCCACCACCAGGACAACGATAACCACTCGATTGGTGGCTGCGATATACAACAGCATCGGCTCCATTGAAGCCGGCGTTGCAAGGATTGGCGCGGTTGAGAGCACGCGCTTCAAGTCACGGAAGGCTTCATCCGCCTGCGGTGACCAGACGAACTTGTCCGCCTTCTTCATCAATTGGTACAGGGGCAGTGCCTTCTCCCCCAGCCGGCTGACGAAGCGGCTCAAGGAGGCCGAGCAGCCGGCGAACTTCTGGACGTCCTTGAGGCACTGCGGCAGTTCCATCTTCTCCAGGGCACTGATCTTCTCCGGGTTGGCTTCGATCCCTCGCTGAGAGACGAGGTAGCCAAGGAGCTGGCCAGACGGCACGCCGAATGTGCACTTGGCCGGGTTGAGCTTCATCCGGAATCTTCGCAGATTGGTGAAGGTTTCTCTCAGGTCATCAAGGAGGGTAGTCGTCTCCTTGGTCTTTACAACGACATCATCCACATATGCGTGAACGTTTCTGCCGATTTGATCCTGCAAGCATTTTTGCATGCACCTTTGGTAGGTGGCGCCTGCATTTTTCAAGCCGAACGGCATAGTCGTGTAGCAATAGGCCCCATACGGGGTAATGAACGAAGTCTTTATTTGATCATCCGGATTCAAAGGAATCTGGTGGTAGCCTAAATAGGCATCTAGAAAAGACAACAGTTCACAGCCGGCAGTCGAGTCTATGACTTGATCTATGCGCGGCAGGGGGAAGGGGTCCTTCGGGCACGCCTTGTTCAGGCTGGTGTAGTCGATACACATGCGCCAGGAGCCGTTCTTCTTCAAAACTAGGACCGGGTTCGCCAACCAGTCCGGGTGCAGCACTTCCATGATGAAGCCGGCTGCGAGCAGCCGGGCGATTTCTTCACCGATGGCCTTCCTTCTTTCTTCGGCGAAGCGCCTGAGAGGCTGCTTCACCGGCTTGGCTTCAGGCCGGACGTGGAGGTGGTGCTCAGCCAACTCCCTCGGCACACCCGGCATGTCTCTTGGAGTCCATGCGAAGATGTCCCGATTCTCACGGAGGAAGCTGGTGAGCTCGCTTCCCTATTTCCTGCTCAAGCCGGCACCGATGGTGACGTACTTATCCGGCTGTGCCGGGTCCAGCAGGATCTTCTTGGTGTTGTCGGCCGGCTGGAAGTGAGTCGTCCCAGCCGGGTTGCCTGCAGCCGGCATGTCTGTCTGCGCGGCCTTGGCGAGGGCGACGGTGTCGTGGATGAGCTGCTTCTCGGTGGTGATGACCAGCGTCTGGGCCATCTTGGAGCTCTGCGTGGCGCAGTCCATGGAGCGGCGATAGTCGCCAGCTATGGTGATGACCCCCTTGGGGCCAGGCAGCTTCATCTTCAGGTACCCATAGTGGGGCACCGCCATGAACTTGGTCAGGGCCGGCCTGCCCAGGAGTGCGTGGTAGGGACTCACGAGGTCCACCACCTCGAACTCGATCTTCTCGGTGCAGAAGTGATCCGGCTTCCCGAACATCACCTCCAGCGTGATCCGGCCAATCGGCTGGCATCAGTGGCCCGGCACGATGCCATGGAAGACGGTGGGGGTGGGACGCAGCTCGGCTTCTTGGATGCCTAGCTTGCGGGCGGTGTCGCGGTAGAGGATGTTGATGCTGCTGCCACCGTCGATGAGGACGCGCGAAAAGCGCACGCTGCGCTGGGTCGTGCCAATGGTGGGGTCGAGGACCATGGCGTAGCTGCCCGACTTCGGCAGGACAGCCGGTGTGTCGCGGCGATCGAAGGTGATGGCCTGCTCTGACCAGTTTAGGTACTGGGGGACCGGCGGTATGACCGCGTTGACCTCGAGGGAACGGCTCTGTTGGCTCGTCTTGTCCTCGGGCTCGGAGGTGAAGATGATATAGGTAGCATCTTCGGCCAGATATCGGCCATGGTGCACTTGGTTAGCCTCGTGGTGCTCGAGGTTGGCGTTCTCCGCGCCGGCTGCGCCACCCGGCCCGCCGGCTGGAGGGGGCGGGGGTGGAGGCGGGAGAGGTTCACCGCTTGTCAGCCGCTTCATGAAGTGGCAGTCGCGGGTGGTGTGGTTGGAGGGGTTCTTGCCGCTGTGGTACTTGCACGGCGAGTCGAGCATCTGGTCGAAGGTGTACTTCGGCTTCCACTGCCGATCTTGCTTCTGGCGGCAGCTGCCGCCTGCCGCGTTGTCTGCCACGGCGGCTACGTGGGCGGAGCCGTACCGGCGGTCCGGCTGGTCGTTGTGACGCTTGCCGCGGTAGTTGTCCCGCCGGCTGCCATGGGAGGCGCCGTCTGCCGGCTTGTGCTCAGCCGACTTGTGGTGGTCCCGCCTGGAGGGAGCCGGCGCTGGTTCAGCCGTCACCTTGCCGGCTTCTTCAGCCAGCGCGTACTTGTCGGCAATGGCCATGAGGGCGGCCATGGACTTGGGCTCGCTGCGGCGCAGCTTGTGCCACAGCATGGTGTTGGGCCGGCAGCCACCCATGAAGAAGCTGATGGCCTGGATCTCGTGCACGCCTCGCAGGAGTTGCGCATTTCGCACCAGCGCGTCAGGTACGCGCGATCCGTCTCGTCCGGGCCCTGCTTGCACATCTCGAGCTGCTGGGGGCGACCCGGCCGGCGATAGGTGCCGGTGAAGTTGCTGATGAAGGCCTCCTCGAAATCAAGCCAGCCGTTGATGCTGCCGGCTGGCAGGTTGTTGAGCCAGGTGCGGGCAGAGCCGACCAGCATCAGGGGGGAGTAGCGCACCGCCCAGCGCTTGTTGCCTCTGGAGATGCCGACTGCGGTGGAGTAGTCCTGCAGCCAGTCCTCCGGCTTGGCGGTGCCGTCGTACTTGGGGGTGTCGCGGGGGAGCTGGAAGCCATCGAGCATGGGCTCGTTGGCGATGCGGGGCCCGAAGCACTTGGGGCAAGCCGGCGCCTCCTCTTCCGCGATGCGGGACTCGACCAGCCGATCGAGGCGGTCTCTAGCGTCGACGGGCTCGATGCGGGGGCCCAGCCGGGAACGTGCCGGCTGGCGGGTGCCGGTTCGCTCTGGAGCCGGCCTGTGCTGGCGCCTTGGCGCCGCCAGCTCGGAGTCATGCTCCTCGTTCCGGTTTGGTGGTGGGCGGCTGCGGCCGCTGTGGCCGCCGTCCAGCCGGCTTGTCCGGCTTGAACCTGCGCGGGTGTCGCGGGAGTCTCTGTGCCGGCTTGGTGCGGGCGAGGCGGACTCGGCCGTGTCTCTGTGGGGGTCCTTGCTGGTGCCTGCAGCAGCGCGGACGGGAGGAGCTTTCGAAGCACCATACCTGGGGTCCTTGGTCTGCTCAGCTGCAGCCCGGCACAGGTCAGCTATGCGCTGCGTCTGGCGGCGCAGCTCTTCTCCTTCGAGGAGGGCTAGCTCCTTCGAAGCGGCTTCGGCTGCGAGGATGTTCTTGTCAGGGGTGTTGTAGACGGGCAGCTCCGCGGACGAAGCCGTTGCTTCCGCGCCGTCGCGCTCGATCTCGGCGCCTAGGCCGCCTCCGCGCTTGCGGATCATGCCGGCTCGGCTGGGGTTGTTGCCGCCTGGCGTGAAGCCATGGGCGTGCTCGAACTCACGCTGGGTGATGGCCAGCTGGCGCTTGGCTGCAGCCAGCTCTTCGGCCTGCTGGAGGAGGAGCTGGCGATGTGCTTCCAGGTCCGCCTCGACGGTGGTGGCGTCGCCGCCTGCGGTGAGCGGGGAGCTCAACTTCGTCCGGACTTCGTCCAGCCGGGATGGAGGTGGGGGCGCCTTTGGGCCCGAGCCGGAGGCGTTGGGGTCGACGTTGCGCTCCAGGTTGGGGCCGCGGGTGTGCGGGTTCTTGGTGGGGAGCTCCTCGCCAGCCATCATGACTTGCACGACGGCGGGGCTAGCGGGAGCGCTGCTGCCGGCTCGCGGAGGAGGGCTTGCGTAGCGCAGCACCTGCCGCGGGTAGCGCGGCGGTGCGACGGTGGCGACGTAGACGTCGTGGCCGCCGAAGGAGATGACGCTGCCGCCGGCTGGGAAGGGCCGGTCGGCGAAGCAGCCAGCGTTGTCGGCGCGCGATCGAGGGAGCCGAATCTCCAGATCAAGCCTGAAGCGACTCGCTCGCCGGTGGTGATGGTGAGGCCCGTCCGGATGAAGACACCGGCCGAGGATGCTGAAGGCCCCACGGTGGGCGCCAAATGTCGTGGTATCGTCACGGCATATGCCATAGGGTGGCTAACGAAGGTGGTTCCTAAGAGATCTCACGGCGGTATCCGGATGCGGGTATGGGGACGAGCGACACGGCGACATACCCAGGTTCGAGGCCCTCTGATGGAGGTAACACCTCTACTCCTGCTAGAGTGTATATGATGATCACACAATACAAGGTTGCTCCTTGAGCTATGTCCGGCTGCTCCTGGGAGGCTAAGGAAGACAAGAGTCTCTCTCACAGGGCAGCGCTAAGGGTGGAAGTGAGGTGAGAATGATCGATCCCCTGCACGAGAGGGGGTAGTGCGGCTTATATAGGCACCGGCACTTTACATATAAGACCCTATAGTCTACTGGCCGGCTTGGCCGGCTCCGGCTTCCGCTCCTTCCCGAGGCAGTGACGTCAGGAGCCGTTGAGGCCTCATGGCCTGTCCCATCCGGCTGCCAAGGTCAGCGGTATGGAGAGGAGGTGTCCCTGTCGCCATCAGCCACTGTAGCCAGTACGGATCGACGTGGACCATGATGGCTTGTCCGGCGCGTGGCACTATTGCTCCACAGTGCCCCGCGCTTTACGAAAGATGAAGTCAGCGTGGACTTTGGGAACACGGATCACCAACCCGGTTCCTTTTAGTGCAAGGCTCGCCAGCCTCGAGTCGGTCTGAGGTACAAACCCCCAGTCGGATATGGCTTGTAGAAGCCGGCCCAGCTACAGCATTGGCGGCCGTAGCCAAGCCGACTAGGACCTAGAGCCAGCCGGCTTCCGGACCAGCCGGCCACGACGCTAGCCGGCTGCTCCTCAGCCGGCCTTTGCCGCGAGCTGGCCATTGGCCAGCCGGCTGCTCCGCGTCCATTGCCCTACCCGGGGTCTTCCCCCCGACAATGTTCCCCTCGTCGGGGGAGACTAATCCAAGGCTTCGAGCCCTCTTCTCATCACGTTTCGTGATGGAAGACGCCAGCCAATCTCCTGGCTTGGCTATTGAGCCTGGCGGCGCCGGCGGCGCCGGAGCTGGGGGAGGAGCGTCTGAAGAACTCTTCTTTGGAAGAGTGGAGGAAGATTTGGCGGCGTGATACGTCTCCGACGTATCGATAATTTCTTATGTTCCATGCCACATTATTGATGATATCTACATGTTTTATGCATACTTTATGTCATATTTATGCATTTTCCGGCACTAACCTATTAACGAGATGCCGAAGAGCCAGTTGCTGTTTTCTGCTGTTTTTGGTTTCAGAAATCCTAGTAAGGAAATATTCTCGGAATTGGACAAAATCAACGCCCAGGGGTCTATTTTCACATGAAGCTTCCAGAAGACCGAAGAGTAAACAAAATGGGGCCACGAGGCGACGACACGCCATGGCGGCGCGGCCCAGCCCCTGGCCGCGCGGCCCTGTTGTGTGGGTCCCTCGTGACTCTCCCGACTCTGCCCTTCCGCCTACAAATAGCCTTCATCGCGAAACCCCCAGTACCGAGAGCCACGATACGGAAAACCTTCCAGAGACGCCGCCGCCGCCAATCCCATCTCGGGGGATTCAGGAGATCGCCTCCGGCACCCTGCCGGAGAGGGGATTCATCTCCCGGAGGACTCTACACCGCCATGGTCGCCTCCAGAGTGATGAGTGAGTAGTTCACCCCTGGACTATGGGTCCATAGCAGTAGCTAGATGGTCGTCTTCTCCTTATGTGCTTCATTGTCGGATCTTGTGAGCTGCCTAACATGATCAAGATCATCTATCTGTAATGCTATATGTTGTGTTTGTTGGGATCCGATGAATAGAGAATACTATGTTATATTGATTATCAATCTATTATTTATGTGTTGTTTATGATCTTGCATGCTCTCCGTTATTAGTAGAGGCTCTGGCCAAGTTTTTACTCTTAACTCCAAGAGGGAGTATTTATGCTCGATAGTGGGTTCATGTCTCCATGAATCTGGGGGAGTGACAGAAACCTCTAAGGTTATGGATGTGCTGTTGCCACTAGGGATAAAACATTGATGCTATGTCCGAGGATGTAGTTATTGATTACATTACGCACCATACTTAATGCAATTGTCTGTTGTTTGCAACTTAATACTGGAAGGGGTTCGGATGATAACCTGAAGGTGGACTTTTTAGGCATAGATGTATGCTAGATAGCGGTCTATGTACTTTGTCGTAATGCCCAATTAAATCTCACAATACTCATCATATCATGTATGTGCATGGTCATGCCCTCTCTATTTGTCAATTGCCCAACTGTAATTTGTTCACCCAACATGCTATTTATCTTATGGGAGAGACACCACTAGTGAACTGTAGACCCCGGTCCATTCTTTTACATCGAATACAATCTACTGCAATACTTGTTCTACTGTTCTCTGCAAACAATCATCATCCACACTATACATCTAATCCTTTGTTACAGCAAACCGGTGAGATTGACAACCTCACTGTTTCGTTGGGGCAAAGTACTTTGGTTGTGTTGTGCAGGTTCCACGTTGGCGCCGGAATCCCTGGTGTTGCGCCGCACTACATCTCGCCGCCATCAACCTTCAACGTGCTTCTTGGCTCCTACTGGTTCGATAAACCTTGGTTTCTTAATGAGGGAAAACTTGCCGCTGTACGCATCACACCTTCCTCTTGGGGTTCCCAACGGACGCGTGCTGTACGCGTATCAAGCTCTTTTTCTGGCGCCGTTGCCGGGGAGATCAAGACACGCTACAAGGGGAGTCTCCACATCCCAATCGCTTTACTTTGTTTTTGTCTTGCTTTACTTTATTTACTACTTTGTTTGCTGCACTAAATCAAAACACAAAAAAAATTAGTTGCTAGCTTTACTTTATTTACTGTCTTGTTTGCACTCTATATCAAAAACACAAAAAATTAGTTACTTGCATTTGCTTTACTTATTTCAACATGTTTCCTTTTAATTTTACTGTAAAAGATATACCTGTGGGACAAGGATCTATAATTGGGAGAGATAATATAGAAGAATTTTTCACCCATGTTAGTATGCATGAAGATCTTAAAGATATACCTCTTGCAAAAGCTGTCCCTACTTATGAAGATGCCTCTGTTTGTTCGGTACGCATGATGGAAGCTAGATTTATTAGTCTCAACCCCATGATACAACACATGTTTCTTACACTTTCTGATATGGAGAGGGGAGAGAAGAGAGATTTTGTTCTAAAAGTCTTAGTACGAGAATTTGCGGATATAGCTAAAGAAGCTAGAAAAGTTTTTAGTAAGCATGATAGGCTTGGCATGATCACCGATTTTAAAAGAACACTTGAAAAGATGGATATGGATAGAATTAAGTATACTAATAATGTTAATAATGGTGGGGAGATTAAAGCACCAATACCATGTAAGCTCCTAGCAATGCATGAGGCACTAGAAAATAACTATGCTTGGCTTGTTCCTGAAAATTTGTTTGATAAGAGTAGTAAGCCCAAGACTAATGAAAAGGAAGCCGCTGAAACTTATGTATCAAATATACTATGCATGGTTGAGAAAACTTCACACCCCGCTGTAGATGCTCCACCTCTTGACAATACTTGATACACACTTTCTACGCCTAGCTGAAAGGCGTTAAAGAAAAGCGCTTATGGGAGACAACCCATGTTTTTACTACAGTAATTTTGTTTTATTTTTGAGTCTTGGAAGTTGTTTACTACTGTAGCAACCTCTCCTTATCTTAGTTTTGTGCATTGTTGTGCCAAGTAAAGTCGTTGATAGTAAGGTTCATACTAGATTTGGATTACTGCGCAGAAACAGATTTCTTTGCTGTCACGAATCTGGGCCTAATTCTCTGTAGGTAACTCAGAAAATTATGCCAATTTACGCGAGTGATCCTCAGATATGTACGCAACTTTCATTAAATTTGAGCATTTTCATTTGAGCAAGTCTGTTGCCTCAATAAAATTCGTCTTTATGAACTATTCTGTTTTGACAGATTCTGCCTTTTATTTCGCATTGCCTATTTTGCTATGCTTGATGGATATTTCTATTCCATTGACTTTCAGTAGCTTTGTGCAATGTCCAGAAGTGTTAAGAATGATTATGTCACCTCTGAACATGTAAATTTTAATTGTGCACTAACCCTCTAATGAGTTGTTTTGAGTTTGGTGTGGAGGAAGTTTTCAAGGATCAAGAGAGGGAGATGATACAACATGATCAAGGAGAGTGAAAGCTCTAAGCTTGGGGATGCCCCGGTGGTTCACCCCTGCATATATCAAGAAGACTCAAGCGTCTAAGCTTGGGATGCCCAAGGCATCCCCTTCTTCATCGACAAAATTATCAGGTTCCTCCCTTGAAAGTATATTTTTATTCGGTCACATCTTATGTGCTTTACTTGGAGCATCTATATGTTTTTGTTTTTGTTTTTGTTTGAATAAATGCTTGTGTGGGAGAGAGACACGCTCCGCTGGTTCATATGAACACATGTGTTCTTAGCTTTATTTTTAATGTTCATGGCGCAGGTTGAAACTGCTTCGTTAATTGTTATATGGTTGGAAACGGAAAATGCTACATGTAGTAATTGGTATGATGTCTTGAATAACTTGATACTTGGCAATTGTTGTGCTCATGTTTAAGCTCTTGCATCATATACTTTGCACCTATTAGTGAAGAATATATAGAGCTTGCTAAATTTGGTTTGCATGATTGGTCTCTCTAGAGTCTAGATATTTTCTAGTGAGGGTTTGAACAACAAGGAAGACAGTGTAGAGTCTTATAATGCTTGCAATATGTCTTTTATGTAAGTTTTGCTGTACTAGTTCATACTTGTGTTTGTTTCAAACAACCTTGCTAGCCCAAAGCCTTGTACTGAGAGGAAATACTTCTCGTGCATCCAAAACCTTGAGCCAAAACCTATGCCATGTGTGTCCATCATACCTACCTACTACATGGTATTTCTCCGCCATTCCAAAGTAAATTGCTTGAGTGCTACCTTTAAAATTTCTATCCTCTACCTTTGCAATATATAGCTCATGGGACAAATAGCCTAAAACTATTGTGGTATTGAAGATGTACTTATCCACTTTATCTTCTATTAAGTTGCTTGTTGTGCGATAACCATGTTCCTGGGGACGCCATCAACTACACTTTGTTGAATATCATGTGAGTTGCTATGCATGTCCGTCTTGTCTGAAGTAAGGGCGATTTACCACTTATTTAATGGTTAGAGCATGCATAATGTTAGAGAAGAACATTGGGCCGCTAACTAAAGCCATGAATCATGGTGGAAGTTTCAGTTTTGGACATATATCCTCAATCTCATATGAGAACATTAATTGTTGCTACATGCTTATGCATTAAAGAGGAGTCCATTATCTGTTGTCTATGTTGTCCCGGTATGGATGTCTAAGTTGAGAATAATCAAAAGCGAGAAATCTAATGCGAGCTTTCTCCATAGACCTTTGTACAGGCGGCATAGAGGTACCCCTTTGTGACACTTGGTTAAAACATATGTATTTCGATGATAATCCAGGTAATCCGAGCTAATTAGGACAAGGTGCGGGCACTATTGGTATACTATGCATGAGGCTTGCAACTTGTAGGATATAATTTACATGATACATATGCTTTATTACTACCGTTGACAAAATTGTTTCTTGTTTTCAAAACCAAAGCTCTAGCACAAATATAGCAATCAATGCTTCCCTCTGCGAAGGGCCTTTCTTTTACTTTTATTGTTGAGTCAGTTCACCTATCTCTCTCCACCTCAAGAAGCAAACACTTGTGTGAACTGTGCATTGATTCCCACATACTTGCATATTGCACTTGTTATATTACTTTACATTGACAACTATCCATGAGGTATACATGTTATAAGTTGAAAGCAACCGCTGAAACTTAATCTTCCTTTGTGTTGCTTCAATGCCTTTACTTTGAATTATTGCTTTATGAGTTAACTCTTATGCAAGACTTATTGACGCTTATCTTGAAAGTACTATTCATGAAAAGTCTTTGCTTTACGATTCATTTGTTTACTCGTGTCATTTACATTGTTTTGATCGCTGCATTCATTACATATGCTTACAATAGTATGATCAAAGTTATGATGGCATGTCACTCCAGAAATTATCTTTGTTATCGTTTACCTGCTCGGGACGAGCAGAAACTAAGCTTTGGGATGCTGATACGTCTCCGACGTATCGATAATTTCTTATGTTCCATGCCACATTATTGATGATATCTACATGTTTTATGCATACTTTATGTCATATTTATGCATTTTCCGGCACTAACCTATTAACGAGATGCCGAAGAGCCAGTTGTTGTTTTCTGCTGTTTTTGGTTTCAGAAATCCTAGTAAGGAAATATTCTCGGAATTGGACGAAATCAACGCCCAGGGGCCTATTTTCACACGAAGCTTCCAGAAGACCGAAGAGTAAACAAAGTGGGGCCACGAGGCGACAACACGCCAGGGCGGCGCGGCCCAGCCCCTGGCCGCGCGGCCCTGTTGTGTGGGTCCCTTGTGACTCTCCCGACTCTGCCCTTCCGCCTACAAATAGCCTTTGTCGCGAAACCCCCAGTACCGAGAGCCACGATAAGGAAAACCTTCCAGAGACGCCGCCGCCGCCAATCCCATCTCGGGGGATTCAGGAGATCGCCTCCGGCACCCTGCCGGAGAGGGGATTCATCTCCCGGAGGACTCTACACCGCCATGGTTGCCTCCAGAGTGATGAGTGAGTAGTTCACCCCTGGACTATGGGTCCATAGCAGTAGCTAGATGGTCGTCTTCTCCTTATGTGCTTCATTGTCGGGTCTTGTGAGCTGCCTAACATGATCAAGATCATCTATCTGTAATGCTATATGTTGTGTTTGTTGGGATCCGATGAATAGAGAATACTATGTTATGTTGATTATCAATCTATTATTTATGTGTTGTTTATGATCTTGCATGCTCTCCGTTATTAGTAGAGGCTCTGGCCAAGTTTTTACTCTTAACTCCAAGAGGGAGTATTTATGCTCGATAGTGGGTTCATGTCTCCGTGAATCTGGGGGAGTGACAGAAACCTCTAAGGTTATGGATGTGCTGTTGCCACTAGGGATAAAACATTGATGCTATGTCCGAGGATGTAGTTATTAATTACATTACGCACCATACTTAATGCAATTGTCTGTTGTTTGCAACTTAATACTGGAAGGGGTTCGGATGATAACCTGAAGGTGGACTTTTTAGGCATAGATGTATGCTGGATAGCGGTCTATGTACTTTGTCGTAATGCCCAATTAAATCTCACAATACTCATCATATCATGTATGTGCATGGTCATGCCCTCTCTATTTGTCAATTGCCCAACTGTAATTTGTTCACCCAACATGCTATTTATCTTATGGGAGAGACACCACTAGTGAACTGTGGACCCCGGTCCATTCTTTTACATCGAATACAATCTACTGCAATACTTGTTCTACTGTTCTCTGCAAACAATCATCATCCACACTATACATCTAATCCTTTGTTACAGCAAGCCGGTGAGATTGACAACCTCACTGTTTCGTTGGGGCAAAGTACTTTGGTTGTGTTGTGCAGGTTCCACGTTGGCGCCGGAATCCCTGGTGTTGCACCGCACTACATCTCGCCGCCATCAACCTTCAACGTGCTTCTTGGCTCCTACTGGTTCGATAAACCTTGGTTTCTTACTGAGGGAAAACTTGCCGCTGTACGCATCACACCTTCCTCTTGGGGTTCCCAACGGACGCGTGCTGTACGTGTATCACGGCGCCACCGGTCGTAGAGCTGCCGGCGGCAGTAACACTCTTCTTCTTCACCATTGTGAGATCTGGGGAAGATTGGAGAAGCGATGGTGGCGGCGCAGCAGTTACGGAAGGAAGAAGAAAGGCAAAGGCAGATGTGGGAGAAGATTAGGGATTTTTCATCCACTGGAGATCTTAAGCGGAGGAAAACTGCGTGGGCACGTGTCGTTGATGCCAGTTTATCAAGTGGACCTTTTTCCAATTGATGGTTGCGGGAATCGAGGAGACGCCTTAGTAACTGTGCGAGAGGGGCGGAAATTGCTTGAAAATAGGACCAGACGGAGAGAGAATGGGCCCAGCGGGTCGCGTCTTGTCAGTCCAAATCAAACGTCATCAATGACGTCATAAAGAATGCTTGAAGCACTCGAAGGAATAAAAAGCTATCGGATGGTGAACTTGAGTCTATGCACAGATTGCGAAGCATCTGCGCTTAGACTCGGGGGCTACTCCCATCGGGAGCGCTGACGCGCACCCGATATATTGAGGACTCAAAGAAAAAGGATGAAGAAAAAGATGATTGCTTAGCTCAAGTCTGCGCCCAGTTGAAAGCACCCGTGCCCAGACTCGGGGGCTACTCCCATCGGGAGCGCTGGACGCGCACCCGACAAAAATTTTTGCGCTCCAGGATCATGCCCGGGGACTTGATTCTGTGTAGGGTAACGTTGTTTTGCCATCGGTAGTTAACCAACAAATGTTGGGCACGTTACTCATCATCCCTTGCAAGTGAAAAATATATCGGATGACCTATGAAGGCCTGCAGAAAACTTCGGCAGAGAAGAATGTTCGAGTGGTACAACTTGAGTCTACGCACGGATTGCAAGCATCCGTACCTAGACTCGGGGGCTACTCCCATCGGGAGCGCTGACGCGCACCCGACAAAAGAAGACGATGCTGATTCAAGATGAATAAGGACAATCAAGGAGAAAAACATCAAAGGAAGACATGCTTCAGTCTCTACCCGAACAATGTTCGGCTAGACACTCAGGGGCTACTGACGTGGGCATTACCCTTCGGGTAACCGACATTGCCCTATCCTGTATTGACTAATTGGAGGCCCATGAAGACACCTGGAGGCAAGATGGGCCACCTGGGGGGCGCACCAGAGGAATCCTTGACGGGCAAGACAAGAAAGCGGCCTAACAAGGAAAGATTAGATCCAAAACTGCTGTAAACCTAGTCGTACTCGGTTAGATCTCTTGAGACCTGGCCTCCTATATAAAGGCCAGGAGAGGGGCTGCCGAGGGACACAATCAATCTTAGCAGCCTTAGCCACCAAAAAAAGTCTAGAGCTAGGTCGCCGTAGCGCTTAGCCTCTCGACGAGATCTCAGCCGAACTATTCGGCACCCCATTGTAACCCATTATCTTCATAATCAAGAACAGACAGGCAGGACGTAAGGGTTTTACCTAGGCAGGAGTACTCTCGACAACTGTGCATCATCCTTGCTTATGCAAGGCCAGTGTTGCTTGTGTGTGATTCGTATTGAGCTTTGGCTCATAATAGGGCTCTATTTGGCTTGGCTATTGTCTATCTGTATCAATTCCTTGATGATGTGCTTCTGGATACAATTATAAAATTGTTTACATGAATTATGTGATGCAACTGATAATTATTTGTGGTTAATTTAATAACTGTTTGATGTACTGATGCTAGGCTTGACTCTAGCTAGCCCTAGCATGCTTTGGCATGCTCTGATGATCATAGGATCATCAGCTGCTGGCTGGTATTTGCTATCCACCTATCTGTGCCTATCTGATGTCAATCTGTGTGCCTGTGAAGCACCATATCTTGTGCAGGTGCATGCTATTGCTTGATAAAGCATCTACTGATGCTTGCAGTGATCCTCTGGATCAGTTGCAAGTATCTGTGCCATGGATTACTTGTGTATTTCATTTATCTGTACAACTTGGCTTGATTAAATAGACAAATGAGTTGAACTGTGTTACAGTGATGATTCTTTTAATCAACTGACTTGAGCTAGAGGGATGCCAACCATTGGTTGGGGACCCTAGCTCACTCTGAACCCTTCTGGGTGATGATGTAGTGGCTTGGCTTATCTGTTTTGGGTTAGAGGTGGCCCTGACAACATCTTGTTGCTGTCCATGGGTAGCTCCCCCTCTGTGGCTTGGTGTGGCTGGTAAATGCTTTCTGGTTGATCCCTTATGGAATTTCCAGTAGCTTTTGATGTTGAAATATGAATAGACAAGAACTTGTCTATATATCTGATGGTTAGTAAACCATTAGGTGCTAGGTGAGTGGTTCTAGGCTAAGTAGGAACTAAATCCCTGTTGGATCTTTGTTTTGGCTGTAGTGATAATACACTTGGTTTGAATCAATATTCCCTAGGATTAAATCCTTTTAGCTTGGTCTCTATTTTGCCAGCATCATTGGTTCACACCAAATGATGATACTCCTAGGGTAATCCTACCCTTTGGCTTGTGTGATGCATATGTGAATATTGTGAGCAAAACAAATGCTTGCTCATGGATTTCTGTTATACCTCACTCCAGCTCCTAGAAATGTGTTGGTGTAGTGGTTTTGCTTCTGATTGCTGGCTTAAGCTTGCCCTGCTCCTGCTGGCTAGCTTGTGATGATCTACTTCATCTTGTGCTTGCTCAACAGTTAACAGTTCTTGGTGAAACTGTTTCTGGATAGTTTCTGGTTGTGTGTTGTTCTTCCTGTTCTAGTGTTCTTACCCTTTGGAGCTGCTGTTAATGAATGACTAGGGTTTGCTTGTGAAAAGGTTTTATACCCCTTCTCCTAGCTTCCTTGTTCGACATCACTGCCGGTCAACTTGGTGACCCTCCCCTGGTCTGTGTGTGCTGTTGGGCATGCAGCAAGCCCTGTGAGCTGCTTGTGAGTTCCCTAGTTGGAACTTGAGCTGCTAATGGATCAGCTCGGCTGAGCCTTGGTATTATCCACCAAGATTTCTATTTCTTTGACTAACCTGCCAAGTGGCATTGCCACTTGACATAATTTATGTCTTTGTCTTTGTTGTTTCTCTATGCAGGGTTTAAGGAGATGATCAAAAAGCTCTTCATCAAGTGTTGATCAAGAAGTTCTTGAAGAATTTAGCTAGTTTTAGCCATTTACAATTCTTTGTAATTTAATTTTCTTTCTCATTTATTCCATTTCTGAAATGTGTGGTAATAAGTATAATTCATATGAATATTGTAAATGACAATGTATCTTGTGTGTTAATCAATAAAGCTCAAGTTTCCCTAATGAGCTTTTAATATATGTTCTATTCTGTTATATATCATAATTTTCCAATTTCTATAATTGTTTATTGGATTTATCCTTATTTGAATTATGTTAAACCAAATTGAGGTTTGAATTCGAAATTCAAACCTAACTTGTTTGAATTCAATCATGCAACTTAAGGTGGAAGATGAAATGTTTCCCTCTCTCTTCGAAACCCTAAGTTAATGTAGGATAGGTCCAAGTTTATCGCACTCTCAAAACCCTAATCCTATCTGGTGTTGAGAGAGAAACTTGTCCCCCTTTTAGATGTAGTTTCTAAATAAGCGCGAAATTTTCCCAGATTTTACCATGCAATGCACATCCCTTTCTAAAAACTACCTCGCAATCGTCTCGAATACTGGGATATTACAGCCTAGCACCACCTGAGGCATGTGGAGTTTTGTGTTCCGCAACTATTGTGAGATACATTTGATTTTCGTGTTCGTTGGTGTGATTTGAGGTCTGGCTCTTTCGACCTACAGGTCTCATTTTTTGCGATGATTGTTGCTCTAGTTCTTTCATCCTTTGTAGCATTGGCACAATGACTTCCCATTTGGCTAATACAACAAGATCTACTACGATAAGATTTTCCTGGCCCTAGTGACGAAGGAACGATGGCGGCAATGCCCTCCGGCTCGTGCTAGTGTTTATAGTCATTGTTAAGTGATCTAACGTTTGCCCTATATAGCTTGGGCTGCGGGTGACTGGGTCGTGCGGTGTTGTGGCTCGAGCGCGAGTGGTGGTACGTCGGGATGGCGGTCCCGGAAGGTGGTGTTGGTGGTCTGTCGGGCGTGGCGAAGCTGCTGGATGTTGGGGCGGCGGCCTCAAAAGCTGGATAGTGTTGTTTGCGTTGGTCTTGTGTCGTGTGGCGACGAAGTTGCCCTCGATGTTGTCTGTTGGTGTCGCATTGGCGCAACTCTTGCGAGGTTGGTTTCTTCATCTGTGTTGGAGTGTCCCGTAGCAGCTGTGGGCGTCTTCTATCCGGCAATGGTGGGTCGCCATTTGGTCTTGGTGTGGGAGTGGTGTTCTGAGCTTGGTTCTAGTTCTTGGGTCCGAGTGGGCTTGGCCTTGTACGAGTGTAGGCGTGTGGTGCTGTTGTTGTATGATTTTCACCTAGTTTTTCGCTAATTAACTGGACACCTTCTTCTTAATTAATGGATAAGATAATGCTTTTGACTTCGTTAAAAAAGACTTTTTTTTTACTTTTTATGTTTTTTGTTTGATTATAAATATTTGGTTGGACTTTTATCGAAAAAAATCGAGCTCTGCGAGAGACTGAAGCCTGACCCACTTCGTTTGTTGGGATTTGCCCACGGATCGATCACATCAAACTAGACGAACACACGCGAACACAAAATTTATCGCCAAAGGTGCGTGTCGCACCCTCTAAACTATTCTTTATTATTTTTCTGATTTTCTCTTGGTACAACTCACGATTACAGAACACAGGTTATGGTCGTGCTTATATACACGCACCCACGCTAGAACCAACAACGTAGCTACTACTAGTCCTAACCGAACACCAACTAGACACTTACCAAATAAGCTAACCGACCTGTACCTAGCTAACTCACGATACTACTATCCTAGACACACTCACGATTCACTTACGGAAACTAGCACTGAATCCTATAAGGACTACAACTCACGTTGCATGTCCAAACCAGACAACGGCTAACTAATCAACCTAGCTAGGAATCAAACTAACTCCAACTCTAACTCCAAATCTGACTAGGCAAGATTATTGCTAACAATCTCTCCCTAATCTTGACTTATGGTCTTCTGTGCTTCTCCGATCTTGACTTCTTGCATATCCGCGTCTTGTCTAGGTCTCGCTCCACGACAGGTTTAATTGGCTCTCCCCAATTTTAACTTGGCGAATTTACGGAACAACTCAAACATGATCCGGACTACCCAGCCACGCTAGCAACCGTGGAACACATCGTCCACCCTAGTGCGATACATGCCGACTACCTCGTGGACTACACCATCCACTCCAGCCTCATGTAGAGACAGGTCCTCATTAAAGAGACTCCCCTTCACTGGTTTACCGCCCCCTTCACACTTGACATTGATCCTCTCGTCGAGACACGTAGACGACTTGGTTGAGGCACGCTGACAGCTACCCCCTATCCTCTTGTTGCGTCTTCGCCCATGGTGATATCCCTCACCGGACAGTCCCTCAACCTTCACACGCTTCAACTGCAACAGATCCTCACAGAGACAAGCACTTGGACACAACGACGACTCACAAACTCGACGCTGACTCGAGGTGCCAACTTGCACGACCACGACTCTTTGACTCATCGGACTCCTCCGAAGACGACCTTGACGAAACTCACGGATGATGATCTTGATGAGACTCCCGTACCACACCTCGGCACCACCTCTCCCATCAACGATCATCCACCTCCGCCTCGCCGACAACAACATCCCGCCGCCCCTTCCGTGTCGCTCCGCTGAGCAACGATCGCCCGCCGCCACGCTGATGACAGCTTGCTCGCCGTCTCCACCCGGCCGCTCCGCCGAGCGACGGTTGCCCGCCCCGAGGCGCTAGTAGGGTCGCTTCCCCGGGGCAAGCGTAACTTCAAATCTTCGACCTCGCTCTGATACCAATTGTTGGGATTTGCCCACGGATCGATCACATCAAACTAGACGAACACACGCGAACACAAAATTTATCGCCAAGGGTGCGTGTCGCACCCTCTAAACTATTCTTTATTATTTTTCTGATTTTCTCTTGGTACAACTCACGATTACAGAACACAGGTTATGGTCGTGCTTATATACACGCACCCACGCTAGAACCAACAACGTAGCTACTACTAGTCCTAACCGAACACCAACTAGACACTTACCAAATAAGCTAACCGACCTGTACCTAGCTAACTCACGATACTACTATCCTAGACACACTCACGATTCACTTACGGAAACTAGCACTGAATCCTATAAGGACTACAACTCACGTTGCATGTCCAAACCAGACAACGGCTAACTAATCAACCTAGCTAGGAATCAAACTAACTCCAACTCTAACTCCAAATCTGACTAGGCAAGATTATTGCTAACAATCCCAATTCTCAACCCAAACACAAACAATGCGCACGAGTTTTTAGTTGTTTTCCTGCAACCGGAAAGCTGGATCCGAGCAAGAAACAGCCTCACAGGGGAAAAGGGCCTTCGCCGTCGACAAGCTAGGCTGTGGTGTCACTCGCCGGAGCCCCACACGTCCACCGGCGGGCTCCACAGGCGGGCCAGGCACGTGGTCGCGTGCCGCCACCTGTCGCCGAGTTGGGCTGCGCGACGGCGGGACGCGTTCAAGACATCGGCGGGGCTGCCCCCATTCGCGTCTTCCCGTCGCTCCCCTCCGGCTATAAATAGCCGCCTCCCGCCTCCACTCTAACAAACACCAATCATTTCTTCTTCACTCTCTCTTCTCGAATCCCCACTTGATTCGAATTCCACAGATCTTCTCTCTCGAGCTTCCTTTTCTCCATCGAAGCTTCTTAGAGTTTGATAAGGTAGTGGAGGCTGATGGCGCAGACTAGCGTGGTGGTGCCGGAGGTGGGCATGGCGGCGGCGGCGTGCCCCTGCCCGGGGCCGCTGTTCCCGTACCCGCCGCCGCGAGCCGGGGCCGGGATGGCCGTGCGCCGGAAGTGCCTGCGGGCGGCGCAGGCGGAGCTCGGCGCGGGGCTGCTCAACGGGCTGGTCGAGTCCATGCGGGCGTCGTCGCCCACGCACGCCAGGGCCGCCGCGGCACTCGCCGCCGGCGTCGACGAGGAGCACGCCGCCTGGATGGTCCGTTTACTGCATGCTGCTTTCTAGTGTTGAACTGTTGATACCGATAGAATCTTGCACTCTCTTCTTGCTTTGCTTTACATGTCTCGCTGACACGAATGATTTGCGCAGGCGAGGCACCCGTCGGCGCTGGGCAAGTTCGAGGAGATCGTGGCGGCGTCCAAGGGGAAGCAGATCGTCATGTTCCTCGACTACGACGGCACGCTGTCGCCCATCGTCAATGACCCCGACGCCGCCTTCATGAGCGACACGGTGAGCCACCCAATTCACTCTGTCCCCTCTCCCCTGTCACTCTGCCCCCAACCTTCACTTCCCATGCACCTCTGCTCATCTGCGCGCACGTTATTAACTTCCAACGATGAACGAACCTGCAGATGCGGATGGCCGTGCGCAGCGTCGCCAAGCAGTTCCCGACGGCGATCGTGAGCGGCCGGTGCCGCGACAAGGTGTTCGAGTTCGTCAAGCTGGCGGAGCTGTACTACGCCGGCAGCCACGGCATGGACATCAAGGGCCCGGCCAAATCCTCCGCCGGCCACGCAAAGTCCAACTCCAAGGTGAGCTAACCCTCCTCGATCTCCCCCATGACATGCATCGTCGTTCGAGCATGGGCGCGAGTCAGTTTTATCCCCACGAATATTCTGACATGGTCACAAGCTAAAGCCATATACCTTTTGTCCTGCAGGCCAAAGGAGTTCTGTTTCAGCCAGCAAGCGAGTTCCTGCCCATGATCGAGCAGGTACGCACGCACCTTGGCTTCGACCTCACAACCACATCATCGACCCTAGCTAGCTACCCAAACTGCTCGCCTGTTTACATCAGCTGTTCTTTAATTCTGCAACTCGATTTGTTCCTTCAGGTGAACCAACGGCTGATAGAAGAAACAAAGCACGTACCCGGCGCCAAGGTGGAGAACAACAAGTTCTGCGTATCCGTCCACTTCAGAAACGTCGACGAAAAGGTATGTAGGCGACGGAAATGGCTGCCGCTTTCCTTCCCATTTCTAGCTTTTTCTTGCAAGTGTCACTTTACCAATCTAGTGCTTGAATTTGGTTAGCTAGTGGGGAGGTTAGTTAGGCCTAATCAATTTCCTAAACACGATGATAATGATGGCGCGTGCTTGTTGCAGGGTTGGGCAGCGGTGGCGGAGACGGTGAAGTCCGTGGTGCGGGAGTACCCGAAGCTGCGGGTGACGCAGGGGCGGATGGTGTTCGAGGTGCGGCCGACCATCAAGTGGGACAAGGGCAAGGCCCTGGAGTTCCTGCTCGAGTCGCTGGGCTACGCCGACTGCGCCGACGTGCTCCCCGTCTACATCGGCGACGACCGCACCGACGAGGACGCCTTCAAGGCGCTGCGGCGGAGGGGCCAGGGCATCGGGATCCTCGTCTCCAAGCACCCCAAGGAGACCAGCGCCTCCTTCTCGCTGCAGGAGCCCGCCGAGGTCATGGAGTTCCTGCTCCGCCTCGTCGAGTGGAAGCAGCTCGCCAAGGCGCGCCTCCGGCTGCGGCGACGGGCCGACGCCGCCGCCTGAACTAATTAAGAGAGAAACCTTGCGGGGCTGCCGATTAACGGTCTTGTACTTCCTTGATTCACGTGTAATTCTAGCTTAGATAATTCCCTGCTCATCATCCGAACAAGGCCGAAGGCTGCGTGTAGGAGGATGGGAAGAAACGGGACGATCGACGAACCTGTGGAGCATTGCTTCGCCATAGGTTGTATTCTCCTCTCGATCTCCCTTCTTTTTCTGGGGATGTATACCGACCGCTTTAAGCATGTAAATCACCTTGTCTACGTGCAAGGAGGGAATATAAATAAGTTGGAGAAAATTCGAGTAACTAGCAACAACTAACAGATCTTTCCGTGCCCGTACATTTCGTACATGGCTTATTCACGAGCAAATTTAAAGTTGAACTGCATGCAGTTGAGGGAAATACGAGCATAACTTCTTGAAATAGGTTTTCGCCCGTTTTATAAATGAAGCCACATGACAGAGGACTCTCTTACAACAGGCAAAATCAAAGATAAAAAAAAAAACAGGAGTAGCTAAAGAAGCACTCTTGAATGCTGACTAGAGATGACACTAAGCTTTCTTGTAAAACCACCGGACACTAAGCACTCTCGCTCCGGTCCGTGGAGCACTGATCCTGTCAGCGGACAGCGAGGATGGGCACGGTGACAACTTAGTCACGTGTAGACAACATAACTAACTACTCGCTCTGGCTTTAGAAAATTGTCGTCAATACCCGATGTTTCACATGTATTGGCGACAAGTGTTCAGTGGCGAAGGGAGTGGCAACTGCACATGCACGAGCAATGCAAGACTTTGCTCCTTGCACTTGCGGAAGAAATGTCTTTCTACCGTGCACGGAATCTTCCGATTTCACTCACTTCTGATTTGTGATTCGCGTTACGTTGTATAACTCAGTTTTATTGTGTGTTTCAAAATTTTAATTCATGTATTCCCTCCGTTTCATAGAATTTCTTGGAGATTTGTCAAAATATCTACTTCGATGCTATTTAGTGACTAAATAATTTAGATAAATTTCAAACATGTTTGATGAGATCGAGAAGGAGTACATTGGTATGGTGGGGTACCAGACATGGTGGAAATTTGTTTTCTCTCTTTTCTTCAAAAATAAGCTAGCGCGGACAACCCGCGCTCATGCAGCCAAGGCTTCGCTTCACGTGATGGCGGTGCTACGGCCTCGTACGTTGTCGTTTGTCTCCTTCTTCACGATCAGTCCCGATCTCTGACAAGGCATCGTTGTCCGTGAGCGGCTGAAGCTTCCGGCTGGCTCTGAACTGTTCCGTTCACTATGGGCGCCCGCTAACTTGTTTGCGACCGTACGTGAAATGTTGACCGGCCGTGATCGCCGCCAGGAAACGTTTGCTTTGCCATGAACAATCTTTGTCGTTGCTTGATCGCGTACGGTTTCGCAAGGTAGCTAGCACACAGTATAGCTGAGGGAGCAGCAAGTCACTACATGCACCTGCAAACAAAGGAGGTGTACTAGAGAGTACTGCAGCAGTTGGTAGGTTGCAGTTGCAGTGCGTCATTAGCTAACATCGCCCACTTTTATTTTTTTGGGAATTAGCTAAGGTCGCCGCTAAGAAAGGCGGCGACATATAGGGTTACACTTAAACCCTAGCCACCATCCGAAAATCGACGGAAGTCCGCCTCCTCTGCTTGCCGCTCCGACGGTTGGTGGGATGAAAACTTTGGACCTGTGTTCGGCGTTGTAGTAAGGTTTCTAAAGTTAGACACTGGTCACATGGCACCGCGACTATGGCGGATATGGCGGTGTTGTGTGGGGCAATAATAAAATCGATATACCCTCCTCCTCGTCCACCTTGTCGAGGATCGACAATCTTGCCGGTAGCATTGAGGAGGGGGGACGCTGCTCCCATGGAGTGATGCACCTCGTTCAGTCTATAGATGTTTTAGGATTCATTAGCGAATACTGCGGCTTTGGGGGGGCATATACACTAAGGCTTGCCGACTGTAATCAACAACGGCAGGCTAACTCTAGAAGGGTAGCGGCGATAGCGGCGCATCAGCAGCTTGTTCTAGCAGTAGTAGTGGTTCGTTAGGTGATCAAAGGACCTCAATGTAATGACGTGTTGATAATGTGAACTTGTGTAATAGATCCCGAATTATCTCGCAACAAGAAAAGCTAAGGTCGACCACTTAACTTTGGAGCACAGATATGAATCATTTGGATGGGACTCCATGGATCTATCCACCTACCAAGATCGATCGCAGGACAAAAAATAATACTCAGGCACGTGGAGTATTAGTGCCCAAGAACCTCGTACTCTCGGACGCCAAACCTGTCAGAATCGCGGCTCCCTGAATCTGGCTGACAAACTAGAACCAATCATCGTGGATGCACCTCTTGTAGACCAATGCTATATAATGTCTTCTCTCTCCAGCTCTTCCGAACAATCGGCGATTCGGAGCCACGCACCCAATAGTTGAACTGAACAAGTAGCTAGTAGTGCCGCTAGCAATACAGCAACAGCACGCGCATCAATCATTATTAACAACGGCCGGCGATATTTGCCAGCAGCAAAGGCGCACTAGATCTAGCCACCATTGGCCACTCCCACATCAGAAAGGGGATAGCATAACAGCACACAAGTGGCGGAATCTTGGATAATATACAATGCATGCATGTCGATGGATGGATCGACATATACATACATGTTTATTTACCATATTTGGGGATAATATCTGTGCATGCACTTGTGTGTTATGGGAGCCAAGATAGCCCCATGAAAGGGAGAGGCGCCACCACTATCTAGCTAGCTAGGATGCCAAATGGAATCTACGACGAACAGGCGTGGTGGTGACGGTGATGATCGATGATGTGCCTGCCTCTTCGGCGACGAGTTGGATTCCACATTGGAGATGGCGACCCTAGAATGGCTGCAATTGTTTTTTGTCCGCCCTGGAAAGATGATGGTGTAGTGGAGCGGAGGGTGAATTTGGATGGGTTTTGCTTCAGGGGTGGTCGATGCCGACCTGTGCTCGTTCAGACCGTTGGATATTTTGGATGGTAATATGGAACAGATCGAGACATGCATGCATGCGGACCAGGGCTTATTTTGATGGAAGGTGTGCCAAATCTGCTGGGATCCATGGGCAACGAATAATGGAATATGATCGCCGATGCTCAATTGACTGCATTACCGAAAAAAATGCTCAAATGACTGCATGCCGTCATGTCCAAACCAGGCCTTACTGTTAGGTTCTTGGGGATTAGGGAGCTGGATTACCGATCGCCTCAAGTCCTTTTTTTTTTGCCGGAAAGCCTCGAGTCCTTGCTAACTGCAGATTATTGATGGTACATTGTCCTGGATGGCTACAACGAATGCAACGGCTGGGTCCCGTTTTAGAGGAGCTGATGACAAATGCATGCAGTTAATTGGGGGGGGGGGGGGGGGGGGGTCCGTGAACATACAATGATACAAATCCATCCAGCCCCTTGCGAAATTGTTGCATCCATCCAAATATCTAATCGACAAAAAAGATCATGTGCATATAGGCGAGGACCCTACAAGTGCCTATCAGTTATCACCAAGTCTCTGTCTTCAAGTAAATTATCATCAGGATAAACATGGCATGGTCAGAAATAGTTAGCCTAAAGTCTGAGAGGACGGGCGCATGATCCAAGACGTCTAGGTGGCTAGGTAGATCTAATTAAGGTGGCCCTTCATTATAGCAAATCATGCATCTATAATGGAGTAAGTAGGTGCCTGGTTTGGCTTTACGCAACATTGAACTTTTGTTTTCGTTTCCTGGTCATGTTGTTCCATTAGCACTGATAGTGGAACTGGCAGCCTGGGGGTTTCTCCATCAGTTAGAAGAAAATTTACTTACATATAGTAATAGCGGGCTATTAATTGAGTGAATATATTACTTTTAATCCTATTGGTTTTGACTATATAGCCCATATAATCACGAATGCAGGTGCATTTTTCTCTCCATTGGAGGTTTTTGCCCCTCGTCGTCGTGCATGTTCTTGGTAGAGGGGTATTGATTTGGTCAAATCTGATTGATTGGCGATGTGTCGGCGCATATTCTAAAGGAGTATCGGCAGTGGCCTGCCATGGGTGGCTTTCTCGGGAGGACTTCATGTTGGTTTCCGGCGGAGCATAGGGCAGCGTAGCTCTCGGAACATCCGCGTCGAGATGGTCAACGGAACATCACCGGTCGGATCCAACATCAACATATTTGTGTGTCTCCTTGTTGTAGGCATTGTATTTTTGCCAATGTTCCCGCCTTGATTGCTTAGACACGCCACCCACGATGAACACTTTTTGTCCTAGCTTTCATGGGCTAGCCCCACGATGTGAGGATGACCGCATGTCTTCTTCTTTAAGGGCTTGTTTGATTCATATGATAGAAAATTTAGAGGAATAGGAAAATAAAGGATTGCTATGACCTGCCCCCCTTGAATCTTAGGACAGAAACCTATGGGAATTGGTACAACTAATTGTTTGGTGGCAGAATAGGAAATCCATAGGAAATTCCTTTTGAGATTGGGTGCATAGCATAGTTGTCATAGACACATAGCAATTTTTTTAGGAGGTCTAGAAATATGTATAAGATTGTAGCATAGGAAATCAATCTATATAAATTTTGGAGGGTTCAATCCTTTGAATCAAACATGCTCTATAAAAAAATTCCTATGGGTAAAAATCCTACAAAATTTCTTTGAAAATCCTTTGAATCAAACAAGCCCTAAGGCTTTTCCATGGAAGAATAGCGAATTAACAATAGGTGTTTTTGTCACATTTTTATGCTTCTGCCATTGCTGGCTACTTCATGTACTCCCACTGTACAAGGCCACTGCGAAGCTCTATTCTTTTCTATAAATACATTCCCACTTTCGCTTTTTCGATAAAAATGATTCGGCTTCTCTCTCGTACTATGGTGAATATTAATGTGAATGAGCGTTGCACGTGGCTAGAGAGAAAGAGGCATATCATGTAACACGTGTAATTAGCTTGGGATGATGGATTTTAGAGTTTTTTAGCGGCATTTTTTAGTTGTTTCTCCTTTCTAGGTATCTGGAAAATGACATAGTTAGCTTGTAATGTATCTTAGACATATTATAAAATATGAAATAATTTGAAACAAAAAATTAGCACATACATCTTCACATGCTACACGCTCACAAATTCATTTCATGAAAATTCGACTTGTTGCACATGGCATGTGTAAAAAAAAATCGGTGCCAAAAAGAAGGCATTTCACAAGAATTGTTTTCTATTTTTTACATAGGGCACAAAAATGAAAGGTTTTCCGCGAAACTTGACGGATGCACATATATTGTGAAGATGTACATGTAGAACTTTTTAGCAAAAAAATTGACACTTCAAAATTGTTGGAAATATGCCCAAGAGGCAATAATAAAAGTGGTTATTATATATCTTTGTGTTTATGATAAATGTTTATATACCATGATATAATTGTATTAACCGAAACATTGATACATGTGTGTTATGTAAACAACAATGAGTCCCTAGTAAGCCTCTTAACTAGCTTGTTGATTAATAGATGATCATAGTTTCATGATCATGAACATTGGATGTTATTAATAACAAGGTTATGTCATTATATGAATGATGTAATGGACACACCCAATTAAGCGTAGCATAAGATCACGTCATTAAGTTATTTGCTATAAGCTTTCGATACATAGTTACCTAGTCCTTTCGACCATGAGATCATGTAAATCACTTATACCGGAAAGGTACTTTGATTACATCAAACGCCACTGCATAAATGGATGGTTATAAAGGTGGGATTAAGTATCCGGAAAGTATGAGTTGAGGCATATGGATCAACAGTGGGATTTGTCCATCCCGATGACGGATAGATATACTCTGGGCCCTCTCGGTGGAATGTCGTCTATAATAGCTTGCAAGCATATGAATGGTTCATAAGAGACCACATACCACGGTACGAGTAAAGAGTACTTGTCAGGAGACGAGGTTTAACAAGTTATAGAGATACCGATGATCAAACCTCGGACAAGTAAAATATCGCGTGACAAAGGGAATTGGTATCGTATGTGAATGGTTCATTCGATCACTAAGTCATCGTTGAATGTGTGGGAGCCATTATGGATCTCCAGATCCCGCTATTGGTTATTGGTCGGAGAGAGTTCTCAACCATGTCTACATAGTTCGCGAACCATAGGGTGACACACTTAAGGTTTGATGTCGTATTAGTAGATATTGAATATGGAATGGAGTTTGAAGTTTTGTTCGGAGTCTCGGATGGGATCCAGGACATCACGAGGAGTTCCGGAATGGTCCGGAGAATAAGATTCATATATAGGAAGTCATTTTATAAGTTTGAAAATGATCCGGTGCATTTATGGAAGGTTCTAGAAGGTTCTAGAAAAGTCCAAAAGAAATCACTATGGAAGGCGGAGTCCCGGAGGGACTCCACCAAGCTTGGCCGGCCAACCCTAGGGGGTGGAGTCCCAGGTGGACTCCACCTAAGGTGGCTGGCCACCCCCTCCCAAGGAAAGGTGGGAATCCCACCTCAAGTGGGAATCCCACCTTGGTAGGTTTCATGTCATATGGAAGGTTTTGGTTTGGGGTCTTCTTCGAAGACTTGTAGACCAACTCTTGGGTTTTCCACCTATATAATGAGGGACAAGGGGAGGGGGCCGGCCACCTCAAGCCATAGCTTGGCCGCACCCCCTAAGTGGCCGGCCACCCCTCTCCCAAACCCTAGCCGCCCCACCTCCTCCACCTCTCCCGCAACCGCTTAGCGAAGCTCCGCCGGAGATCTCCATCGACACCGCCACCACGCCAACGTGCTGTCGGGATTCAAGGAGGAGCTACTACTTCCGCTGCCCGCTGGAACGGGGAGAAGGACGTCGTCTTCATCAACACCGAACGTGTGACCGAGTACGGAGGTGCTGCCCGATTGTGGCACCGTCAAGATCTTCTACGCGCTTTTGAAAGCGGCAAGTGATCATCTTCTGCAACAACGAGAGCCTCCTCTCGTAGGCTTTGAAACTCTTCAAGGGTTAGTCTCGTTCATCCCCTCGTTGCTACCGTCTTCTAGATTGCATCTTGGCTTGGATTGCGTTCTCGCGGTAGGAAATTTTTTGTTTTCTATGCTACGAATCCCTACAAAAATATGATTTTTTTTTGTAGAGGGAGCATATGCAACCGGGAGCCGAATTGAGTTTCCGAGACAAAGAGTACTATGTTTTTAAGTTGATGCTTTGGCCTTGTAGAGAAAAAACGAAAACACGATTATGTAGGATACCATCGCAAGGGCATCCATCTAACAATCGAATGTTTCAAGTTGATGTGGCCTTGTATAAATTTTGGAGGTTTCAATCCTTTGAATCAAACATGATTTATAGGAAAAATTCCTATGGGTAAAAACCCTATAATTTTTTTTAAAAAATCCTTTGAATCAAACAAGCCCTAAGGCTTTTCCATGGAAGAATAGTGACTTAACAATAGGTGTTTTAGTCACATTTTTATGCTTCTGCCATTGCTGCTACTTCATGTACTCCCACTGTACAAGGCCACTGCGAAGCTCTATTTTTTTCTATAAATACATTCCCACTATCGCTTTTTCGAGAAAAAAATGATTCGGTTCCTCTCTCGTACTATGGTGAATATTAATGTGAATGAGCGTTGCACGTGGCTAGAGAGAAAGAGGCATATCATGTAACATGTGTAATTAGCTTGGGATGATGGATTTTAGAGTTTTTTTAGCGGTATTTTTTAGTTGTTTCTTCTTTCTAGGTATCTGGAAAATGAGATAGTTAGCTTGTATTTTGAAATGTATCTTAGACATATTATAAAATATAAAGTAATTTGAAGCAAAAAAATTAGCACATACATCTTCACGTGCTACATGCTCGCAAAGTTATTTCATGAAAAATCGACTTGTTGCATGGCATGTGTAAAAAAGAAAAAAAAAATCGGTGCCAAAAATTAGGCTTTTCACAAGAATTGTTTTCTCTTTTTTACATAGGGCACAAAAATTAAAGGTTTTCCGCGAACCTTGACGGACGCATATATATTGTGAAGATGTACATGCAGAATTTTTTATCAAAAAATTTGACACTTCAAAATATGATTTTTATTTTTGTAGAGGGGAGCATATGCAACCGGAAGCCGAATTGAGTTTTCGAGATAAATAGGGATATGTTTTTAAGTTGATGCTTTGGCCTTGTAGAGAAGAAACGAAAACAAGATTATGTACAATACCATCGCAAGGGCATCCATCTAACAATCGAATGTTTCAAGTTGATGTGGACCCTCTTCTCTACTTCCCTTCATCATGTTATCCCCATGATTTTTATATGCTTCACTCTCTTATATTTATATTTGATCATGTTGGTCGGTGCTTCCACAAACAATAAACTTGCGGTTGAGCCTGATCCTTTACATGAACATTACATATTTGGAAACATATATGTGTCCTGACTTGACGCACTTAGAACATTCAAGAAGACAAACCATGAGGTTAGACGGCCACGGTTAATCTTTCTTGAGATCAACTATAAATTACATATTTTACCCCCTCAACTTTAGTTCGAGTCTAAGTTTAGTGGAAAAGAAAAATAAATAGGTGAACCCTAGGGATCAGCCGGTTGTATCTACAACCGGTTTGGTACAAAAATTCTCGTCGATGGTACATTTTTCTGAATGTAATATTTTTTCCGTGTGTAACATTTTGAGAAATGCAGCATAGATTGGCAACGTTTATCTACATTACATCCAACAGTTTACTTAGCTTATCCAACATTACAAGAAAGCGTACAAAAATAACATAGGTGCAATCTCACTTACACAATAAAAATGATGCCTACATGTAAAAAATCACAACAATGTATCTCCCAGCCTACATGAGGAGAATACTCGACAATGGAGTCGACGGCAAGATCCCTATCCTTCAAAGGGGTGCAAGTGGGAGACGCGGCGGCCGCCTTGGCGCAGAGGAGCGATGGTGGTGGCTAGGGCACAGAGGAGCGGAGGCGCACAGGAGTGCACCCGACGGCTGCCACGAGGGAAGGAGCATGAGGGAGCGGGGAGGAGCAACTGGGAAGCAGCATATGAGCAGCGGCAGAGGCGAACAGAGCGCAGAGGAGCAGCGGCGCGGAGGATGAGGTGCGAGCAACGCATCGCGAGCATCTCAAACCGGCTGTAGCTACAGCCGGTTGATGATAAGGCTTTTCCAAAGAAATAAGTCCGGAGACTGTTTCATAGGGGCTCGAACATGAGCTTGTGGAGAGCTTTGGCACCAGCAATGCCCTATCCCGCGCCTCGGTCTCTGATCCAGGATCGCTATGAAGGACCTTGAATTCTTCTGAAAGCTCTCTCAAAAAAAAAAAACGTTGACCAACGGGGGAATGATCCCTCCCTTAGCTATACGTTGTTAGGTAGGATGAGATTTTCCGGTTTATTCGTCCCTGCTGCGAAATTACCGCGCATGGGGATTCGAACCCAGGTGGGCTGGCTGCGCACTCGCTTGCCTTACCACTGAGCTAGAGCATTCACCTTCTGAAAGCTCTCTCAGTACTCCACAATAGACAAGGATGACTAGAGACTTGATGTCCTTGTGATAGCTGCTCAGCCAAACTTCAGCGAAGCCGTTCGATGCAATCAAGGAGCTGACGTCAATGCTGGCGATCTTCGACCAGATGCTCCGAGAGAAGGGGCACTCGAAGAACAGTTGAGCAGACGGCTCGAGATTGCGCACACATGACTGACATAAATAACAGTTCGGCCATTCTCTCTGCTGCCTGTCGGCGCACCACAGCCGATTCTACAGCGCGGAGGCGAGGACCTTCCAGATCATGGAAGTTTCCGTCGAACTGGATGCGGTAGGAGCCGGCGGAGCAACTGCCATCAGAGGTTACGATCCAGTTGATGGAATCCAAACGATCCGCCTGGTCTGCTGCTGGCTTCAGATCACAGCAATCAGGAACAGCGTAACAAGCCTGACGCTGAAGAAGATGCTGCCCACAAGAAACCATATTCATCAGAAAGAGCGGCAGGGCATAGCAGCAACATGAACTGTATAACTCTATTGTGTCGGTTGCTACAACTCAGAACACATAAAAATAAACCAGGAGCATCGTAGATTCTCACTCCAGCTGAACAATGGCCTGTATGGCGCTACTTGCTAAATCAAAAGAAACCGAGAACACCTGAACCAATCAGTTCAGCGGGAGTAGGACCTGTCACTGCCAAGATGGCAACATTGTTTCATCCGAAAGATCACCCAAACTCAGCAGCAATAAAACAGGTAACCATAAGTTGCCCAAGAAGCGTATGAGCGAAATGCCACAACCATCAACAGTAAGTATTTTGACAAACTTTACCCAGAACCGTTTGGTTACAGAAGCTGGGACTAGTCCCAATCACCAACATGGCAACACCCTTAAAATTATACCCAGGCACAGGAGGAATGTACAATTCAACGGTATAGCAAAATTAAATATCACCATCCTTCTTTTTCTGAAGAAACTTCTTTCTTTGTCCTATAATATAAGCTAACACCTGAACTCAAATGACCCGGTATGAGCTTACAACTTACCCTGACCGAGGACCGGTCATATACGCTTCTCGGGCAATCTCCGCCTCTCGTTTCACATTTTCAGATAGGCTGGCCATGGCGTCTGAGAGCTTTGAGAGTCGATCGAACATTGTGGTCAGACCTCCCTGCAGGGTTGCCAGCTTTGCTTCGGTGTCAGATTTGCCATGCTCTGCATTTTTGTCCTCTGCTCCAGTGTCTGAAGATCTCTTCTTCGCCGTCTGCTGCTTGTACATTTTCTTGAGATCCGCTGCAAGGTTCTTGATGGAACCGCACGATTCTTCAGAAGGGAGCGATGTCATTCCTGCGGACCAGTCTTCCAAGAGAACAAATAGGGGTGGAGCAAGGTGTTGGCGAGGTGAGAGGGTTAACCTTCTTCCCCGTGCGCGATCTCGTGGTTGTGCAACACATTTCTGCAGCCAGGACTGGAGACCACCCACATAGTTTTTGTAAGCATCAGCCCAGCTTGCCAAACTGGAGTGGAGGAATCCCAGTTCAGTGATAAGGTTCATCATGGTATGTTTCTGCGACTCGCTTGAAGGAGATACAGCTGAGATCTTTGCATCTGCCTGAGAGATGATGGTATGCTGCATTTGGTGAACTTCCTGCATCATTCTCCACATGCGTGCCTGCCTGTCATTGTGTCAGGCACAGTAAGTATGGTATCTACAATTAATTCCATATAAGGGAAATGTTTAAATATTTTAGCCAATATCTTCAATCTTTGCTGCATATATGAATACCCACCAAAAAAAATTATTTAACCATAACAGGTGCAAATACAGTTTCTACAATAGTTCTGAAGTGCTTTTATGTGTTGTGCAAAAAAAATTTGCGGGCAAAAACAGACCTTTATTAATCAGTAGGGATTACAAGCAACTCGGTATCAGGTTCCAGACGAAGTAATTCAGCGACTGATCCAAGCCAAAACATCGTTAAAGTCTCCGCCCTTGCAAAATTGGCAAGGCAGTGACTAATCCTTACTTGACTACGGTCTACTTTCACAAATTTGCAAGATCTGCTACTACTAGCTATTACTTAAATCTCTGAGATAGCAAATAAAGTGACTAATCCTTGCATGTGTTGTGCACATGTCTATGTAGCAAATAAAGGCTTACCCTTGCAGTAATTCAAGAAGTTGGGGCTGCAACTCTTCGTCTCGTAACTTCTCAATTATTTTTGAATTAGAGTATAGTACTTCAATACCTACCATGAGTCGCGAATACAACTCTTTGATAGTAGCCCGGGTTTTGTCAACTTGCCTGGCATTCCCATCCTTTGCAAACTGATGGCTCAACTGAGCACATTTTTTGTCGTATATCTTTTTGATTGATTCGCTATTCTGCAAATTGCAGAACCAATAAAAGAAGTTAGGTCAGAGCATGGCGACAAACTGAAAGAAAATGCAACAACCGACAAAACGCATAAACAAACGCATAAACGACAAAATGTTATTGCAAGCAAAATAGAGAATGGAACAGCAAACACAGATTATGCAGCAACCGACAAAATATATGTCCTAAAACCAAAGCAACTCTAAATTAAAAACTACAAAAAATTAAACTATTCACAGAGACCAGAAAAAGCGATAATTACACGTGAACAGAAACATTGATTAGAAAGAAAATAACCTATCGTTACCAAAATGTTCAAGTTTTCAGCAATTCAGTTCACAAATTCATAACCTCTGAAGTAAAATAATCTACCTAATGTGGGAATAAATGAGCTAGTTCACTAGTAGATAGATATTAGAATACAACAATAATTACTACGTTACACGTATCTGTTCCACAATTATCCATTTCGTTGCACTATGAATCGATTCGATGACAAGGTATCGGCATCCCTGGTATTTTTTGGGAGGAACACGTACACACACACCACGACTCGGACATACAAAATTTATGGTGGCAATGGTTTGGACTATTACACAAAATGAGACTTGATTGTTTCTACCACAAGAGCAGGCATAACGTGGAAAGTTATGTTTCATATCACATTTTTTCATGATTATTTTGACCATGTACATTTTTTTTTATCAAACCTATATTTTTGTACAGTTGATAGATAGCACCAAAATGATAGGCATCTAATTTGCAAGGCATTCTCGTAAAACAAAATTGTCAAGCAGCACAGCAGCGACTGTTATAGTAGGTCTAAACATGTACTCCCAGCATCATACAAGTTTGGTTATTCGATAAAAAGAAACAATAATACAAATTTGGTGGCAGTTCATTAGCTTCGATTCAATTTCAGAAAGCAACTTATTTATTTGGAAAACCCGTGGAAGTTCCTATGGTGCTGGACATGACGGATCTAAATATGCCTATGGCTTTATTACTCCTAAGATATAAACTCAGTAAAAACCAAAAAGTTGCGCATGGAAAAAATGCCAAATAGAGGCCATTGTTATAAAGAAATGCGATATTATGTGATAATTGATGTTTGGACAATAAACTATCTGTGCTAGGGGTAATTTTTTCAAAATATTGTCAGTAGAGGTAATTTGTTTACGACTTGCAACTTAGTTCCTGTAAGCTATCTACTCGAAATTATGTGCGAGAAAAACTGTGGAAAATAAGGACAACAAAAGTACATGTTTTTTATGAGACGCAAATATCCCCTAGGTATGATCATAGCTCATTGGTGCAAAGAGCATCTCAAAGTAAATGGGAAGATCTCCAAACGTCTTTCGAGCCGGCAATTTGTAGGAACATACATTTATTAAAATAAGCAACATTTAGCTCCCGATAATATTACAGAAGAAAAAAAATAGACATCCTAATACAATTGAGACTATCTAACTCCTGAAAATGCCCAACAGCTAGCTAGTAAAGATATATTGGTTTTGCTCCACAGCAATGGTGTAATTAGGTTGGATGACATACATGGTTTCCTTTCTAGAAGATGTGACACATGATATCTTGTGTTACACGTATTCATAGCCTTTGAAGTAAAATAAACTACCTAATGTGGGAATAAATGAGCTAGTTCACTACTAGAATAGATACTAGAATTTAACTGTAATTCTTACGTTACACGTATCTGTACCACGGTTATCCATTTTGTCGTACTACTGCAAGGTATCGGTTCCCCTGATATTTTTTTTGGGAGGAAAATGTATACATACACACCGCGACTCAGACATACAACATTTATGGTGGCAATGGTTTGGACACTATTACACAAAATAAGACTTGATTGTTTATACCACCACAGCAGGCATAACGTGGAAAGTTCTGTTTCGTATCACATTTATTTCATGATTCTTTTGAACATGTACATTGTAATAAACTATCTGTGCTAGGGGTATTTTTTCAAAAGATTGTGAGTAGAGGTAATCTGTTTACCACTTACAACTTAATTCATGTAAGCTATCTTACTGGAAATTATGTCTGAGAAAAAACTTTGTGGAAGATGAGGACAGCAGAAGTACATATTTTGTTCGAGACATAAAAAAACCCCAAATCTCTTTTAAGCGATCAAGTTGCACGGACATACTTTTATTTTAAAAAGCAACATTTAGATCTCGGTAATATTACAAAAGAAATAGACATCATAATACAATTGAGACTATCTAATTCCTGAAATGCCCAACAGCTCGCTAGTAAGGATATTTTGGTTTTGCCACGCGGCAATGGTGTAATTAGGTTGGGTGACATATGGTTTCCTTTCTAGAAGATGTGATACATGATAGCTTACATACCAAAAACGTGTCCACAAAATTTCTAAATATACATTTGTAGCATTATTACGACTCTGTTGTATGGATGATAGCTTCAGAAACTACTGAAGGTAGTGATAACACCTACAAAAAGGTCATTGCACAATTGGATAGATGCCATAAAACAAAAGAAAATGTTAGGTCAGCTCTATAGGCTACACGTCAAACATAAAACACTAGAGAAGCACAACCTCATGGTTCTGTACTGATACTGTAAGAGTTCCATTTCCAATGTAGTTAATTCTATAAACACCTGTTGAACAACATATGTTAGCTCACCTTTAACCCATCATAAATTTTTCTTTCCCAAGCATAGAGTCTATCTAAAGAGGATGCATGGCTTCCTGAAATCATACAGAACTCTTCAACGAAATCGCTACAGCTATCTGCAGGGTCATCCGCCTCCTTTTGAGCTGAAATGAATGGATTCTTAGATGAGGATGATCGTGATGAAAGCGAGCGATTCCAAGTGATCACTTTTGTGACATGCTGCTCTGATTCTGCAGTAAAACAGTTCGAGTAAAATAACCATCCACTGATCCAAATGAGGCTGTTACTGTTTAAAGTACAACAAAATAGGACACACTTCACAGATTACTGTATATGATATGAAAAGAAATATACCACGGCATGCTACATTTCCAGCACTGCAACAGATCAAGGATGCTGACAGAGAAAGTGCACCTGATGGTTTCCCTGGAATAATTAGCACCAATATTATGCAAGTAGAACTCTAGTAATTCAGTACAACAGTATCACTGAAAAATATTGTCATTACCTGTTATCTGGGTAGAAACACTAAGTCGAATCTTCCTTGTCTCAAGCATCCTAGAGACCTCATGGCAAGACTCGGCCGCCCTTGTAAATTGGCGATCAAGTTCTTTTACATCGGAGAGAAAATCTTTTGATCTGCTAGTGATGGAACTTCCCTTCTCTTCACTGCATGATCGCTCGGGTACATTAACTTTGTCTACATGGTTGGCTTCGTTTTCTATATCATTGCTAATACTGGTAGGATTCTGCCCCTCTACAGACTGTCTCTGAACTTGATCAGGTCCTTTCTCTAAGTTTGGGTCATTTGGTAAATGCACATCAACAATCTCAATCTCAATTTCATTACAATCATTGTGATTCAACTTATGATGGTTTGAATCGCCATCGGCTTCTTTACATCCATATGTTCCCAGTTGTTCTTGCACCTCAGCAGCTGGACTTGTGTTGCCGCTCGACGAAGCTGAATCCTTTTCATCTCCATGGTCACAATCCTCCAAATTTCTCATGAAAACGCTCTGGCCATCATCTGGGACATGGGATGCAACATTCTGATCCAAAACATTTGGATCAAAGAAATCCCACGAGGAGCAAACCTCTGACGGCAGCAGTGGTGAAAGGGAAGTAGAAATGGGCTGCTCTTCTTTGACAAAGCTAGCACCGCTCGGGCTGAATGTCACTGTCAAGGATGCGCTTGCCGCTGACCTCAGGCGACTAACATCAGAACGCCGGGGTACTGGTGGTGGTGGTGGTGGAGTGTTAGCACTGTCAGCAGGTCCCAATGGGGATGGCAAAGCACACGAAGAGCGAGGAGACTTCTCCGGAGCACCCTCGTGATGCGATTCTACAAACTCCTTCAAAGCAGCGCCGACATTGCGGAGAGATTGCTCGTAGGACAGCTGAGCCGCCGAAAGGGCATACCTTGCATCGATTGCCTGTTGAATGTGTTTCAGCCGACCCTTGCAGAGCTGCATTGCGGTGTCACGGTCTTGCTTCGAGGCAGATGACCCCATGGTTCACTTCCTGGCAACAAAAAAAATGGACTTATAGTCAGAGCAGTCAACACAAGTTATCATGGCCATGGAATTCACCATGGTTGACAAATGGACTAATCATTTGCAATCGTAAAGGCAAACAAGTTCTCAGGTTCACTGAAATTGTAGGATTTTGCTGCGTTAACTAGTCAGAAAAGCAGGGGAGGTTCTTTACGCGAAACTGCAGTGTTTCACCAAGGCACCTGTAAGCCAGGATTGCTCCTACTGCCACCAAGTAACCATCAAAAGCAGAACCCAGGGAGTAAGAGAAAACTGTAATCGATAAAAAAGGAAACCTATTTAAAGAGTAGAAATCCTTTACAATACTGTAGCGTTATCTGAGGTAGGAAATAAAGCAGAATAAAAAGTCGCCTATTTGACCACGGAAATATAATCATTGATTGATTACAACCCGTGGATTCAGGCTAGTACCTAGGCGATTGGAGACCGCATGGCGCGCAGTGATTAGTTCATCAATCACGGCAGACTTATAAAAGGATAGTACACGAAACAGGATGGAAGGAAAACAAGAACTGCACAAAGAGGATGGAGGTTCGAAATCGAGCTCCAGCCCCCCCATGGACGAACACTCACCTGAACCAACTGGTCGGCCAAGCACCACCTGCGAAGCAGAGCAATCACTTCAGCACCCTGAACAAGGAACGACCGCACGAACAAGATTGAGAATTGCAATCAAAGAAACCAAAAAGGACCCAAACCCCAAAACCCCACCCGAATCCCCTGAGATATCAGGACGCAATCAGCGGACCAAGAACCGAGGCCGAAGATCGCGCACCTTTCCAGGCGCAGAAAAGGAAAGGAAACCCCCGTTCCAACGCCGAGGCCGAAGAACCGGGGGGTAAAAGACGAATGCCAAGACCGTCCCTCGGCGAGGCAAAGCAAAGCCGCTCCTCCGCTAAAAGTAAGAAGAGGACAAGTAGGACAGAGAGATGCAGAGAGAGTACATTGATCGATCTCTCGCCTTGAGCCGCCGCCAAGCCGTTTCTCTCTCTAGGTTTGTCCCTCTTCGAGCGCCTGCTGCAACCTGGCAGCAGCGATGCCGAGGGAGCGGAATGAGGTGTCCAGTCATCGCCTCCCCGCTGCATGTAGCGCGTGTGACGCAACGGCGTCCGACGCCGGTGGCTGGCTGGCCGCCCGTTGGCGTCGCCTGCCTCCCTCCCTTCCGTTTCTTGTTTGCTCCGTGTGAAGAGAGAGAGGCCTCATTGATGAAGTGGAGATTGGGAAGGGCGCAGTCCAGCAGCGGGGTGCGGGCCCCCCGCGCAGGGCAGAGCTCCAGTCCAGGACGGGAAAGGCTGGGGAGGCACGCGTCATAAAGCGCGACGCTTTGACCCACCCGTCAGCTAGCTAGCGGGCATTGATGTCCAAAGATTTTGATCTTTGCGAGATCTTTCTTAGCAGGAAATGGAAACCTCCGTGTGATTATTCCGTAGGCTTGGTTGGGTGCATTTTTAGCAAAGAGTAGTGTTTGACCTGATTTATTTAGGATTCAAATCTCTCGAAATAAAATTTGGTCATTTTTAGGGGATCTAAACTAACTTTTGCCGGTAACTGAGATCAGGTATCCCTGATAGGTATCTAGATTGAAGCCCCTCCCGAGTCGCCTCTCCGCCGGTGGTGCTCTAGCGGTCCGTTTGGTTGCAGACCAAAAGAGGGATGGGATGGGATGGTTCTAATTTTGCATGTGTTTGGTTGTAAATTAGGAGGAATGGTACCATCCACCTGATAGAATATACCCCAAAGATACTGAATCAACTGATCCCTCCGAATTGGCCGGACCTCCTCATCCACGTTTTTCTAATTTGTAGACCGCTTCCTAATCTCTCTTCCTGGCACTAATCCTGAACACCCATCCCCGCCACCACCCCATCGGAGCACACAACATCGCCGCCCCATCGGAGTTAACCGCCCTCGCCCCATCGGAACTCACTGCGCCTCCTCATCGCCTAGAGCCGGCGTGGGGAGGCCACCGGCGAGGCCATCCACCTCGTGCGTCGTGGCGACGTGGGGATGGCGCCGACGAGGCCCGCCACCTCGGGCGTCGTGGCGGCGTGGGGAGGCCGCCGGCGAGGCCCGCCACCTCGCGCGTCGTGGCGGCATGGGCAGGCATGCGCTTGATGTCGCATGTCGACTTCCATCATTCCCTTTTTTGCTAATTGCAATTTGCCTTGTTAACCAACTGTTGTTGAATATTATAAGCTAATCACATTCCATCTTGTGCCTTAAATTTTTGGAACCAAACAAAAAAAAGGGATCACTTTGATCGGGACCATCCCATCCACCAAATCTGATCCATCCCACTCCATACATGTTTGTCCATCAACCAAACGGACCCCGGGTCGCCTCGATTCGATTTAGGTATTGGGCCAAGATCTGGACCGGGTGGGCCTAGGCATGTGTGGTCCTAGTGTTGGTCCTTGCCACGCCGACAAGCTGTACTGGGCTGCCCTCTCCATATCTTCCGATCTGGTTGGTAGTTGACCGGCGGCGAGGGGGCTCCTAGTCTTATGAATAATGGTGGTAGTCCTCAGGTTCTTCTCGCGCCAAGTGAAGATCTGTCGGAAGCTTGTCCCCATCAGTCTGGCTGGATTATCGTGTTCCGAAAGGCCCTGCCTGCGAAATTTATTGTGCGATCAATGCCTGAAGATTGCTGGATTGTGTGGTTTTCAGTTGTGTGTACCCATATTTTATCTGACCGTTTGGTTTCAGAGGGAGCGCTTCAAAGCTTTGTTGGTTGTTAATATCATGGAGCATGCTTTCGTTCCATGGTGCTGGCGAAGAATGCCAGGAAGGTTGAGATCGGTGGACTAGCAGTGGTGGTCGGGTCTTGGTGGTGATGTGGAATTGGTTTGGTGTTTCATGACTTGAATCATCGACATGTAAGTGGGGACGACTGCACAGGAGAAGTTCAGAGTCATATCTTTCAGGATCAAAATCCAAGGTCTGGCCTTAATTGGTTGTGTCTAACAATGTTCTTGTTGAAGGTATTGTTTTGAGAGTGAGAACTTTCTTCAGGGTGAAAACCTAAGATCTATGATCGGGTGATTACATCGTTTATTCATTGTTTCCTTCTTGGAGGCGTCGCTTATGGAGAAGTTGGTCTTCTGGTGTTGTTTTGGTGATGTCAGTGTTGCTAGTTCAAGAAATGGATCACTATAGCGGGACTTTTCTCTTTGTAATTCTTTTATATTTTTTGGATGTGTGCTGTAATATCCCAGGTTTAAAGACGATCGAGGGGTAGAATTTAGAAAGGGATGTGCATTGCATCGTAAAATTTGGGGAAATTTCGCGCTTTTATTAAAAAAATTGCATCAAAGGGGGACAAGTTTCTCTCTCGACACCACACATGATTAGGGTTTCGAGAGTGCGATAAACTTGAACCTATTAGTCAACACTTAGGGTTTTCGAGAAGAGAGAGGGACAACTTCATTTCTCAACTTAAGTTGCATGACTGAATTCAAACAAGATATGTTTGAATTTCAAATTCAAACATTAATTAAGTGTTTATTATTCAAATATGAATAATTCAACAAACCATTGAATAAATAAGAATACAAAACAAAAGAATATATAATTAAAGCTCATTAGAGAAAACATTGAGCTTTATTGATTATCACACAAGATACATTGTCATTTACAATATCCATATTGAATTATAAATAATACAACACATTGCTGAAATAAATACATAAAAAGAGAAAATAAGAAAATTATAAGTTTAGACAAAATCCTAAACTACTAGAGGAAATCTTCATGAATTGTTTGATCACCACTTGATTGATCTTCATTTGATCATCTTGTTCATCCCTGGAAATAAAAATATCAAAATAAAACAAGAGTTAGGCCAAGTGGCAAAGCCACTTGGCAGGTTAGTCAAATAAGTAAGTTTGGGTGGATAATACCAAGCTGCCGAGTGAACCAAGCCAGAGGACCAAGTCCCAGCCTGTGAAGCACATAGGCAGCTCACAAGGAGTGCTGCATGTCTCACAGCACACACAGGCCAGGGGAGGGTCACCAAAGTGACCAGCTTTGATGTCGACCACAGGAGCAAGGAGAGAGCCATATAAAACCTTTTCACCAGCCAAAAACCCTAGGAGCTCATCGACGGTTTCTCCAAAGGGTAAGAACAACAAGAACAACAAGAATAGGAAGAACAGCCCGAGCGGTTCAACCTCTTCAAAACCACCAGAAATTAATCAAGCACAAGCTAGCTGGAGGAGCAGGGCTGAGCCAACAAACAGAAGCAAAACCTCTACATCAGCACACTTCCTAGGAGCTGGAGTGAGGTATACACATATGATCATGAGCAAGCACATGTTTTACTCATAGATAAGCATACACATGCATCACAGAAGCAAAGAAGGGTAGAAAACCCTGTTTGTATCATCACTTGGCTCCCAAGCCATTTGGTGCTAGCAAACAAGATAGAGCCTAGCAAGAAATCAACCAAGGGAACATTGGATGTGTCAGCACAGTGACACAACCAAAGAAATCCAGCATGGATTTGATCCTATTTAGCCAACCAAAGTCACCTAGCACCTAGCAGCTAGCTATACCATCAGATATGCAGAAATATAAGTTTTCTGCAAGTATTTGTCAACATCAAAAGCTTCTGGCAACCAAATATGATCAACCAGCAAGCATTTATCCTTAAACAACAAGCCACCTGAGGTGGTAGCTACCAAAACAGCAAGAAATTGCTGTTGAGGCCACCTCAACCACACCATCATTTAAACCATCAATCCATGCACACTTATCATCACCCAAATGGGTTCAAAGATGGGCAAGGGTACCCAACCAGTAGTTGGCATCCCTCTAGCTCCATTAAATCCATCCATGCGATCATCACTGCTAAGCAGTTCGCATCATTTATCCATACAATAAATCAAGATTACACAGATAAATGAAATATAGAATTAAACCATGCACTAGAACCTTGCATATGATCCAAAGGATCACTTCCACTACAAGAAAACCCCTCCTACAACAATACATATTTAGCAACGAAATACATAGGCGTTGCAAAATTTTACGGTAGATACACATATATCCGTTGCAGACTATATCGTTGCCCAATATACATATAGAAACTAAGAAATACTAATTATGGGCCTAGCGCCCTAGCCCACTGCCACTAGAGCATGTATATTCTTTAACCCCACCATCGTGCACCACGCGCCCACTACCGCACGTAGGACGCCTCCCCTAAACCTAGCCGCCTCTTCGTTCCTCAGGGCACCGAGGCCGTTGGGGAGCATGTCCTCCCACGCCGGCGAAGCTCCTCACGGCGTGATACCTCCTATTGCTACGAAGAGGAGCGAAGATGTCTCGAAGCGTTTATTTGATCATGACTTTGCGTTCGTGTACCACGGGATCCCGCTGCAGCTAAGATGGATATGGTACAGGTGCGATCTGAAATTCCCTTTCTACGTTCGTCCTCTCTAACCACATAACCGATGTTTTCCATTGTCCGGTGTGGGCAGGAACCACGATCGTTTCTGCATTCCTTAATTTTTGGATGAGGCGTCGTGCAGTCATCAAAGCCACGACCCACGTACTAGCCTCCGCTCTCCCTCACATGGATGACTCGTTTTGTTATTGTGCATCTGTCCTAGTATTTGATGATTATCCCCAGTTATTAATTCTGCACTAATTACATTTTCTCACTAATTTTCTCAGTGTGTAGCCGTAATCTGTGTATTTCATTAATTCATTCAGTTTCTCCGAACTTGTGTGTACTGATTATGTGCTTTAACTCCTTTTAAGATTACATAGTGTATTTTGGTTCGTTACTCCATGACAGCGGAGGTTATTTCTTGGAAGAGACACGGCAGCGAGTTGGAGAGACGGGGGGGCGTGGCCAGCAAGGGCATAGCAGAGGTTCGAATTGTGCAATCTGTCTGTTAATGTTTAGGCTGGAACGATACCCTCGTCCGGTATCGATTGCGTGTTTATATAGCACAGGAAAAGCCCCTGGCGTGGCATGTACAATACGTATAGGATCGGTGTACTACACCGTATGCCAATACGTTACAAACTCTAACACTGTCTTCTTCTTTTTTTCCTAACAGGCCTCCTTTGGTCCTCAGCGAATTCAACAGGAACCGAAGCACCTGCTGATCTCGTGCGAGCCATGCACCATAGGTTGGGTTTGGAACGGTGGTCTTGTTCTTGTCAGCATCTTCAGCATCCAGGGTCTTGGGCGGGGCACGATCAGTGCCGTCGAGGAGCCCCAAGACATCAGCTCCGCGAAAAGCTGGATACACCAAGGCCTTCCACGGAAGGTAGTTGTTGCGTGTGAGGGGCTGTGCCGGGGGGGGGGGGGGGGGGGTGCCGAGAGCAGCAGCCATAGCGGCGGCGGTGGAGTTGGACGTGGTCATGACGAAGGCAAACTAGGGTTTTGGGTCGTGAGAGCGCGGCGGCTGGCAAGAGCGGCAGCGATCTGGTCGTGGTTGTAGGCGGCGGCGGCTAGAAAAGCAGCGGCAGCGGCGATCTTGGTCGTGGTTTTAGGGTTTTAGGTTGTGGTTCGTAGTTGTAGGCGGCGGCGGCTTGGTAAGCGGCGGCGGCGGCGATCTTGCTCGTGGGTGTGTGCGGCGGCTGCGAGGAACAGCGGCGGCAGTTTTGTAGGCGGCGGCGGCGGCTAAGGAGCGGCGGCGGCGGCGGGGTCGTAGGCAGCTAGGTCACGAAGGGAGGTGGCTCTGATACCATGTTAATGTTTAGGCTGGAACGATACCCTCGTCCGGTATCGGTTGCGTGTTTATATAGCACAGGAAAAGCCCCTGGCGTGGCATGTACAATACGTATAGGATCGGTGTACTACACCGTATGCCAATACGTTACAAACTCTAACACTGTCTTCTTCTTTTTTTCCTGACAGGCCTCCTTTGGTCCTCAGTTTTTTTTTTTTGTAAAAATGCATGATTCAATCATAAAATTTGGTTCTGTAGCAGAGTTTCATTCACACTGCAGAGCCGATAGGGACTAAAGGTAAACGGTTACACACTCTGCGTTTGGTTCTGGATCAGGAGGTGGTGAATTGACGAGAGAACGGGCAAGCAGTCATGCAGCAGGTGCAGTAATAACCAAGTTCTACTTGGGCCATGAGTCATTAGCACGTAGCACACTAGTCTATTGTTTTTGTTGCCCATGGGTAGGTAAAAGAAATCTTGGCTATTGTTACTGTTGCGTTACAATTCTTGGTATTTGATTAGATATATAAAAAAGTTAATAAAATGAGATTCTGTGTGTGTGTGCTTACCTCTTACCAAGTAGACTCGGAAAGTTTATTACTCCATAAAATTATCAAGCTGCTAAGCCACCAAGGAGAGTATACCCCATTTACATATTGTTAAGAAACTACTCCATACATAGTAAAATTCACTATTACGCCTCACACTACCATGCATTTGCCAATGTGATACTGAAAACGAAATTTTGTTTTGCAGGACCCATAGATCAGCGAGGCTTGCTACATTCGGCCATCAGACGTGAACATGCTAGGAAAAATATTAGAAAGAAAGTATAATAGGACTTGATAGAATATCATATGTTGATGCAAGATTGTACATCTCTACTCTTCTGCCAAGATTCATGTATCAGATTGTGGTTCTAGTAATAAATATTGAGTTCTTTGTCACGCAATACATTCATAATGTTTCACTTGTTTTGTATATCTCATATAAGCCGCTATGTTTCATCTTTGAAAAAAAAACTATACCACCAGCAACAGCGACCAAAGCATCCATGCCAGAAAGTAATAATATATCTTTTTAAATAGAAATTACAGTTCATATGGGATTTCTCTACCAACGCATACAACTATTGCTTGAATTCCGTATCTATTTTGCAACGCTTGTCCTACTAGTTACCAACGCACCTACATACGTTGCACTGTACCCTTGCAACACCAAAAAACGCAACGCATTCTTATCCGTTGGTAAAAGAGCTAGCAACGCCAATATGGATATTTAGATACGGATAAATACGTTGCTGTAGGAGGGGTTCTCTTGTAGTGTTCAAGCATCAGCAGATGCTTGAGCAAGTACAAACAAGCATCAGCACAGATTTGAGCACCACATAGACACAAGGAGGAGCCCCCGTGAGGAATAGATCATAGATCGGAAGCCAATTATCAAGCAACTGATAATCAGTTGATCATCAGGGCTTGACAGAACATGCAAGTGCATGCTAGAGCCAAGCCTAGCACCAACCATAGATAATATAAATTAAACAGCCATAGATCATGAACAATTGCATCACAGATAATCAAATAAATGATTTATAATTGTATCCAGAAGCACTCCAACAAGAAGTAGAGCTAATTAGTCAATGAACAAGCTCAACAGAGCTTTACAGTGAAGCAAAGCTCCAGGAGCATCACACAGATAGCACTGGTACTTGCATAAGCAAGATATTATTCACAGTAATCAAGCCAGGGCAAGAAAAATGAATACACTTGATAGTCTAGCAGGAGCAGTAATAAGAACAGAGGCATGGGAGTAGCTGCAAGCAAGCAATACAAGCATAAGCAAGCAATGTCTTATAGAAATTGCATAGAACCATGCACAGCAAGGATAACACAGCTTAAGCATGGCCACTAGGTAGGAGAGGGTAGCACAGCAGCAGTAGCAACCATGACAGTAGCAAGGCAGGGCGCAAGAGCACAATATTTCCATGAACAGAGCACAGCAGCGGAGGAACAAGTGCTGGTGTACTGGCAAAGCCAGCACACCCAGGAGATGGATGCCAAGGCATTCAGAGGAAGAAGAGGAGGAAGAACAGGTAAGAGAGTGAAGGAGGCGAACAAACCTGGGAGCAGGAAGCTGTTGACGCAGCCATGGCGGCAGTGGCGGCACAGAGCAGACCACGGCAGCGCCAAGCCGCCGCCAGGCCAGGCAACGCCGAGCGCCACCGCACCCAGCACATCACCAACAAGCCGCCGAGCAGCCCTAGGGAGGTATGGAGCGTCCGCCGACACGCATCGCCGGGAGGACCGCAACCCTAGCACCAGAGAGGGTCGAGGATGAGCGAACCAGGACGCACGAGTCAGATCGACGCGCCGTCACGGGCCGCGTCGATTGCGCACCATGGCGGGGGCCAACACCGTCGGAGTCTGCCGGAATCGGCCGGCAACGGCGAGGGCGGCGCAGGCGTCGCGGGAGAGGGTTAGGGTTAGGGTTTCAGTCACGCGCGAGAGAGAGAGAGGAGTGAGGCTGGTCGAGCCGGACCAGGTGGGTCGGTTTGACCTAACCCACTGGATTGCACCGACAGGTGGGCCCAAGGGTAATTTGGTCATTTCCAAATGCACTTTGACCAAATTTAAAAAATAAATATAGCTCTAAAAAAATTAAATAAAAATATGAAAACCACTCAACATAAAATTCTCTATGATAATAAAATATGAAATGAACATTTTAAGACAATTAAAAATTAAGTCATATTCAAATGCAAGAAATGAATATTTTAATCATTAAAAATCACACTTTATATTTTTAATGATAAAATAAGTCCATCAATTAATTTGGACTTAAAAAAACCTTGGCAATACTCCAAGGTAGTAATTAACTCTTAAAGAGTCACCTTGAAATTGTTCTTAGTAATCACCTCTGACATAAAATGATAAAACACCGGGAAGGGGGAAACTAAACCCTAATAATTGGAAAGCATGCATAATTGCTTCTTTAACCATTGCCCTTATCGGACAATGATGCTATCTTTCAGAAACAGAGTACAAGGGTCAGTCCACACCATCAAACTGCAACACTTTGCAGTCTTCAGGCAAGTTCATCGCTTGCTTATGTCATTTGAGTATTTTTATCAAGGGTTTTCTATTCTCGTGCCCTCAGGTCCTTAGTTGTACTCAGTTTTCCCCAGCTCCTTAGTTTTTCCTCAGTTTTCCTCAGACGGCAGGATTCCCGTTTAGTTGACCGTGGGGCCGCGTCATGTGTGGCCGCGTCGCGTGGGGCTGGTAGAAAGGGACCACGTGGGACAGGACGAGACAGCGTTTGGTTGCACGTGAGCAGGAGTTGGGTTCTGTCTCTCTCGGCCCAAATTGGCATTTTTAAGAGTACCTTTCCCCCCTCTTTCTCTCTGTCTTTTTTCACCTAATTAGTATCAAATCTAGAGAAGCTTGCATTTCCGTCTTTCTTCAATTATTTGTGCCTTTTGGCCCTCGTTGTTTGCCCAATATGGCAACAAATCTAGCACTCTCTCTGGTCCATATGTATGTAGTTAAATCTAGAAGAAAATCTCCAGGGTAATGTACGATAAATTAACACAGTCATATAGTAGAATAGGGATAGATAATAGGGATCCCTCCCTAGATAATAAGCTGCATACAGCAGCCAACATAGTAACAGGTTCGAGGTTCTTCACAGCATCATCATAATAACAACATAACAACAAGGGATCCTAGCTAACAACAAAATGGAGGAGGAGGCAGCAGCACACGTCCAGGACTCCGCCTACCCCATCTGGCTCTGCCTCCACTTGTTGCTCCGCTTGGGCACCTTGGGCTTGAGCGGAGGCATGCGCCCGGCGGCGATCTCCACCCGCTGGAAGCTGCGGGGGTGCATGCCGAGCGCCTTGTGCTTGGTGCGGAAGGAGTAGGGGTTCACCGTCGTGCCGACCGTGGGGAAGGTGTTGCCGATGTTCTCGGCATGCGTGAGGAGGCAGTTGAAGTCGGTGCCGCCGAGTCTCCTAGTGCAGAAGGGGCACCTGTAGACCCCCTTGGCGAAGTACGAGACGTACTGGCCGACCTGCAGCCTCCGCAGCATCTACCGAGTCTTGGTGTCATGGTGCTCGTCGTCGCTGCCGACGTCGCTGCCAGATAGCTGATCCATATCAAACGGAAACTATGAGTGAATGAGTTGCAACGATGACTAACGAGCATGATAACAAAGTTAGGAAAAACAGACGCAGCCTCAGTTAGAGTGGACACGATTATATATCTACAGGGAAGGGGTTAGCGAACCAAAGCTCATGCACAACAGATTTGTACACAGCAATGGTTCGCTGAACCCTCCCTGTAAAGATTTGTGCCCAACGATTCATCATAGGCAAAGAAACATATTCCAGATCTGAACTTGAACACATTCCAGATTATTTGCAAAATTAAACGGTTGATATCTTTTGATTCGTGCATAAAATAACTGATTGAGATCCCATGATTACTTGCATAAATTAACCGATTGAGATCCCATTATTAGTTGTATAAATTAACCGAACGGCCGAACCCCAAATCTTAAACGAAATCAAGATGGGATCAAAACAAAATGGAATAAAATCGGCGCAAATATTAACCCAATACTCATCCATCTACAGATCCATCAACACCATCAAAAATAGGGTTCAAAAAGGAATGGGGAACAAAAAAGGGAGCAAACCGTGGTTACCTCGTTCCATGGGTTGTCCATGAAGGTGTCGTAGGGGTTCGGGGGCGCCTCGTACGGCACCTCCTCATAGGGGTCCAATCCCACCGGGATCTGACTGCCACCGGCGACAGCCTCCGATGCACCGGCGGCGATGGCCGTTGAGGGGACGGCATCGATGAGGGAGGCGTCGCGCTTGGAGCCGACGGCGTCGTGGACGATGGGATTGGCATTCTCCTTGTCCATCTCGCCGGCAGAGGAGAGGGAGAGGGTTTTTTGCTTTGGAGAAGATGATGGGACGTGAGAGAGGCGGCGTTGCATGAGCGAGTGAGAGTGACAGAGATAGTGCGAGGAGGCATCTATAAAGGAGAGGGGTGGTTAATGCGACCCGCGTCCTACGCGTCCACCATTGCATGTCTGCACGTCTTGGACTTCTGCAACGTGACACGCGTCCACGATTGCACGTCTTCGACTTCTGCACCGCCACCCGCGTCTACGCGTCAACAATTGCACGTCTTCCATTTCTGCACCGCAACACGCGTCCTCGAGTCTAACCCTGGAAATTTAGATATACTCAGGTATACCCTCGAGTCTTATACTAGCATTTTTTGTGTGCTCAGTTTTCCCTTTGAGTGCTAATACTGGCTAGTGCAATATACTTAGTTTTACCCTCAAGTGGCTAGTCAACAGAGAGTCAACAAATGGGATTAACTAGTTAAATGAGTCATTTAATGTGCAAAAAATTCCGAAAAAGAGTGGCACTTACTCATGGAGTCTTTACCACAAATTTTCACTTCTCAAATCATAGATAAGTCATAGATAAATTAAGTTTACCACAAATTGCCACTTCTCAAATAACCTAGTAGCTATGAAGGTGAATGGTTTTCCACAATAAGCCCTTCCCAAAACAACTTTCCCCAAAACAACTTTCCCCAAAACATACTTTGTCTAAATGAGGCCACAATTCTCACACTAATGTATATTTGTATTGCAAATAGTTTGAGGTAGGCCAAGATGGGTTTCAGTGTACAAAACACGCATTTTCCATTTTTAAATCTCATATTTGAATCCATTGGTCTGTTTACTACTCAGGTGCCCTTGGTTTCTTGATACTACTCAGTTTTGCCCTCTCCCTTCACAAATTCTCGCAGACGTGCAACATTGCCCTGATTGGTCTAGCCCATGTCACGCGGATCGTGCCCGCCGACCGTTGATCATATGATCTAATGGGCAGGATAACCCCTCTCTCTCTGTCGGCGGTTAGCTTCCACCCTCTGAGTATGCTAAAGGGCGGTTTTCTGTATTATTTTTCACGCGCTAAATCCCAACTCTTTTAGGCATTAGTTTTCACGCAACAAATGATAAACCATCACGGATTTTTTGTAGCCATTAATTTTCACGCAAAAAATGATAAACCATCACCGATTTGTTGTAGCCATGACTTTTCACGCAAAAAATGATAAACCATCACCAATTTCTTGTAGCCATCACGAAACAATCTATCTATCTTTGTATTTGAAGTTTGGGAGGGTTCACCATCTACTCGAGTTAACTTTCGAGGTTTTGACATGAAAATCGAATGGGTATTATAAAGGGAAATAAAAGTTCAAAAAAATATAAAAACGAAACAATCTACCTATCTTTGCATAGAAGATAGTCTGTATGATTTTTGAGGTCATTTTGAGAAGGTAGAAAAAATCCCTTTTGAGAAGGTCGAAAAAACCTAACTTGTTACAAAAGCTGGTTTCAGGGAGACCTAACCAAGTTTGGCATACATGATGCCATACCTATAACAACAAGGAATATCTAAAAGGGAAAGTTTCACAAACTTTGATATTTAGGGTGAAAATGATGCCATACATGATGCTGTTTTTCGAGGTTTTGACCTGAAAATCAATTGGGTATTATAAAGGGAAATAAAAAGTTCGAAAAATGTAAAAACGAAACAATCTATCTATCTATGTATAGAAGATCAGCCGTATGAAATTTGAATTCATTTAGAGAAGGTAGAAAAAATCACCTTGTTAGAAAAGCTGGTTTCAGTGAGACGAAACGGCAATGCGCTTAAGCAAAGTGATTTTTTCGAACATCTCCAAATGACCGCAAATTTGCCATACATGATGCCATACGTGTAACAACAAGGAACCCTATCTAAAAAGTGTCAAAAAAGTTTGCCCAACCTTGATTCGAGCACCACATCCTCCAAACGATGTCGATGCCGATATCGACATGGTCAGAACGGCTATGCTCGCCGCCACTGCTAGGTCACCGTCGGGATGCACCCTCAATCCCGTCCCGTTATTCGATCACTGACACACCAAAGATACCGCCAAGGCCAATGCCGAACGTACATGCTGATGCCAATGCTGAACATGCATGCACGCCGCTGTGGGCACGACCACGCCGCCCCGCTATGCTGGACGCCACAGACCACCGCGAGGTCTTTCCCTTCGCTACCACACTCTGCTAGCACCCATCTATACACGCCAGAAAGGAGAGACACTAGTTTTCTCTACATTGCTCGCGTTCGTGTCCGACACGGTCAATCAAAGTTTTGAGGTAGTCGTCGATGTCGTCGACCATTTCTTCTCTTCTTTGCATGGTTAAACGCGTCTAGTTCATATCTACCTAATGCGTCTGGTCTCGCCACATGCAGTTCTTTGTGGACATCGATCTCATCTCGGCACCCCGCAGGCCACCTCCTTCGTGCCATCGCTGTAGAGCTCCATTTAAAAATCTAATCCTACCCATGTATTGCCCCGTGTATCAGCATCATGGCCCCACTTGTCATTCGATATACCGAAGCCCCACTCGTTCGTGTTTTGGTCAGGGATACAGAGATGCTTATGGTCAAACAAAGATGGATGGTCTGACGTGTCTTTGCGAGCTCTACGTGGCCCCACTAGTCAGAAGATAACGGTCAACCATCGGGCAACCGACCGTTACAGCACCTGTGATTGTTTCAGACAAGGTCTTAGGGAAAACTGAGGAAAAACTAAGGAGCTGGGGAAAACAGAGCACAACTAAGGACCCGAGGGCACGAAAATAGAAATCCCTTTTATCAAATTACTTGCAAAGTACTATACTTATCACTCTTGCATGAAAAGCAAAAGTACTATTTTCATAACTATGAATATTACTATGTGGTGGGCAATGGAACCATGGTATGTGTTGATATGGTGGAGGTTCCATTGCAGTGGGTTTATATCCATCTAGGATTAACAACAAATGTCGTCCAGTGATTCTTGTGCCGTAAAACTCGTGTTAACCATAAGATCTGGAGTGGGACGGAGTAGTCAATTGTACTTCCACCTCTCGTTCATCAACGGATGCGCTACCGTAGACACTTGATCCAGTTAAGGACAAGCGGTAGGGTGGGGGTCCCGTTGAAGTCCCCACGGTAATGCAGTCTATGATGGGTTGCATCTACCGGTGAATGAATTTATGGTAGAGCCCTGAATTGACGTCGTGGTCGGGGGCTATCCACTATTGGCATAAATGCACCGGCGAGGACCCAGGGCCGGGCATTGCAACAAAGGGTGGGTGTTCGAGGTAGCGGGGGAGTATAATTGGCTAAGACCTTATACCGGGCCTCATACCAACGGAAGTGTGGACGGGAAAGCTGCCCGGTTGGCACCAAGGTTAAGATCTCTTATGGGTAAAGCAACACACCTCTGCAGAGTGTAATGAATCGTGATCTGTCACTCCCTGTTCTGGGATTTGGAACTGCGAACGCTGCCGGAAAGGAACTCCATGAAGTTCTAGTAAACCGGTGAAGGCTGACGGACATAGTTCTTCTGAATAAAAACAACCTTTTGAAGAAATGGTTATTAAAACATGCATTGGTATTAGACTTTCTGGTCTAGCATCGTAGCTAGTGCATTAAACACCTCTTTCCTAATATGAACTTGTTGAGTACGCTCGTACTCATACCTCTTATAATCCCTTGCTTAGAATGTCTGAACCACCTAGAGGAAACAACTGAAGGACAAGGAGGAGCCGAGGAGATATACTATGAGGAGCCTGACCTCTCAGGCGGAATCGAAGGCGTAGACTGTCTCAACGTCTATGGAAACGGGGAGGCATCTGAAGGAAACCAAGCCTGAACTACCTTAGTACTAGTGGTAACCGAGCAGTACGAACTCCTTTTATTTAGCTGCTCGGGAGGAAATAAATGTATAACCTGCTTAAACTCTTATATTGTAAGCTAAGTTGGGTTCACCTCGAACCCAGGAGTATTCCTCTCTGGACCCAGGAGGAGCTCCAAGATGATGTATATATTTGGTTTGTAATAATGTATGAATGAGTTATGGACCAGCTATGTTCTGTTGTACTACTCTGAGGGATGTAATATTTGCGGATTGGTACTTCGCGAATGTTATATCAACGACTGGCATACTACAACATGAAGTGGTATGCAGGGTCACCACAATTGGTATCAGAGCAAAAGCTTTGACCTTAGGTTGGAACCTAGTAAATGGGACAGAACGTTAGGAGTCAAATAGGATTAGTAAAGAATTCTCTAAAAATATGGTGTCTAATCACTTGAGAATAAAACAATCATATCTTTTAGTGCGATAATTCTTTATTATCACTATTGTGATGCATTATTACTAACAATATAATCTTTCTTATCCATAGCCTAAAATGGCCAGTTCACGTTCCCGACGTATCGTGAAAGTGAAGGAATCCACTCTGAACGATTATGACGGAGGACTCGCTGACATTCTCCGGGCAATGTTACTCGAATTTGGGTGCGATCCCCAAATCCGATTAATGAAGTACATGTATTACGATGGTACAGTACTGGCTAAGTGTAGGGTAGGACTACAGCTACCGGAATCCCTAGGAATGAGTGTAGTTATGCCTGCGGGAGAGGCTAGGACTATAAGAACAGCCTATCACATAGCCATAATGAAAGCCATCACAGACATTCGGGAACATAAGACCAAGGATCTTATTGGTTCCGAATTCGCACATATCCCACATATGGAGGAAGATGATGATCCTATGCTGAATCACTTTAAGTTTGCCAAAAGAAAGCCTGCAGAAGCCGCTAAGTATGTGGATAACCTGCAGAAACCTACTGACATTGTTCTTCCAGTTGAACCGACACCTATCGGGGGCAATTGATACAATGTTGGATGAGTTCACTGAGCCCAAGGAGGAGTTGAAAGGAAAGGAGCCCATGGAGAGTGAGGTTCATACACCAGCTTATTAAGCTGGTGATTTTATTAGCATAGACATTCTAGAACCACAAACCACACCTATCACACCTAGGTACTTTCCTAGTAGCTCACAAGGTGGATATGAGGGCGGAGACGAATCCGGAAACCACCAGCGTTCCGAGACTCCTATTGAGAATTCCACGGTTTGGCGTTGGGGATCATTCATGGGGACTTACAGTGATCCAGTGAGATGTAATCCCGAGATAGATGAGGATGTCACAACCCAGTATCAGAACCATCAGTATAGTAGGGGAGATTATGAGGAGTATCCGATAATGATCGAGTCGGACACAGATGGTGGGAATGCCTACGGTGGAGTCACATGGGAGAATACCCCAAGGGAGGATTATGCTTCATTAAATAATCATTTCATGACGACAGATTTCTCCCTGGGATCATCCTCTGATTCGGACTACCAGCCGACTGGGAGACCATATGTCCCAGACTCTATCAGGAGGACTACCCGTTCGACCAGATGGAAGCCTGGGATTTACCAGGAATGAAGCCACGACTAGAGACCACCACTGGAGCCGAGACTACAATACAGATGTATCACATGTATAGTAGTATGTAATATTTTAATAAGTTGTAATTATACTTTAATAAGTGAGTTTGCATACTCACACTACTACTGAGTATTGTAATAAACCACTTAAGTATGTATATATAGATGGTATATGTTTTGTATGATTTGGATTTGCTTCTTGATTTCCATTGCGTGACTAGTTCTCTGCACAAAGTTGAGCTCAGAAAACTTGCGCATGGAGTAACTATGAGTACCACTTTGTGTTACAGAGCTAGGGGGTGATGTCGGGAACGTTAGGAGAAGAGAGCGAAGCACAACGCCTCGAGCGCGAGGCAAAGCAGAAGGAAGAGGCGGATGAAGCAGCAAGAACCAGTTTCCACCACCACCACCGATGACGCAACATAATTTCCTCCAATACATGCAGATGTTGGAGGAGAGGCAACGTTTGACTGTGGAGCAGCAGAATAAATTCTTTCAAGAGTTGCTACAGTAGAACAGGTGGAGAGGCCAGAGAACCAGGGTGTTACTCTGTCAGATTTTCAGAATACAAAGCCAATATCATTCGCCTATGCGCCAGAACCGATGGACGCAGAGGACTGGTTGATGGACACCGAGCGCAAGCTCAACACTGTTGGGTGTTCTGACCAGGAGAAAGTAAGATACGCAACACATTTGTTGTGTGGACCCGCCGCATCATGGTGGGATAACATAGTCGCAGTATACCCAGCTGAGAAAGTATTCACCTAGGAGGAGTTCAAGAGGAAGTTCAGGGAATCCAATGTCCCTGATAGTATAGTGGAGTTGAAGCGCCGTGAGTTCGAGAATCTCGAACAGAAAGATAAGGCCATTCTGACATATGTCAGAGAATTCTCAGAGCTATCTAGATATGCCGCTGAGGAGGTAAACACTGAAGACAAAAGAAAGAAAAGGTTCATGAGAGGATTGAATCCTCAGTTCAAGGTACAACTCAGAATGTTAAGAGCCACTGAATTCCAGAAGTTGCTGGATGCAACCATCACTCTCGAAGATGATTTCAAGCAGCTTCAAGAAGAGAAGCATAAGAAGGCAAGATTCGAACCAAAGAAGTTTATCAGCAACAAACCCAATACCGGCTTGAGTTTCAAACTGAGGTACAACAACAACAACAATAGAAGGGTTTCAAACGACCAGTTTATGGCTCAAATCATTTCCCGTAGCTGTGGAGCCAAAGGACACTATTCAAAGGATTGTCGTAAGCCCAGAATCATATGTTTTGGGTGTCATCGGGAAGGGCACATGTTGAAGGATTGCCCTAAGAGAAAGAATGGAGGAGGATAGTCAGGGGGAGGAAATCGTAGTGGGAATTCCGGAGGGAATTGGAAAATTAAGAAGCCCTTCAGAAAGTTAAACTGCACCAGCTTAGAGGAGGTGATAAACTCGGATCAAGCAGTTATAGGTACACTTCAGATACTCACTCACCCTGGCAAAGTACGTTTTGATACTGGTGCAACTACATCATTCATTTCTCAGCAATTCATCATCAAACATGGGATTAGTTGCACTAAGTTAGAAACACCTATCACCATACTATCTGCGGGGGGAACGATAGTAGTTACCCACATTAAGCAGGGACAAGTCATTATGATCCATAAATGTGCGTTTGACGCAGACCTGTTCGTTCTACCTATGAAGGACATAGATGTCATTCTTGGTATGAACTGGTTAGAGGCAAACGAAGCCTTGATAGATTGTGCCAACAAGACAGTGTCTTTGAAAATCCCAGATGGAGGAAGGATGATTTATCAAGGAGACAAACATACTCAGATTCAAGTTGAATTACAGTTGAATAGCATGAAGGAAGTGAAGCTTGAGGACATCATAGTGGTCAATGAATTCCAAGATGTTTTTCCAAAGGAATTTCCTGGAATGCCACCAGATAGGGAGATAGAGTTTACTATCGACCTAATTCCGGGAACAACCCCGATTGCTAAGGCACCATACAAGATGGAACCTAAGGAGTTGAAGGAACTCAAAGAGCAATTAGATGACTTAGAACAAAAGGGATTCATACAAGAAAGTATTTCACCTTGGGGATCACCAGTTATTTTCGTAGACAAAATGGATGGAGGTCGAAGGATGTGCGGAGATTACAGAAACTTGAACAATGTTACTATCAAGAACAAGTATCCACTTCCCAGAATACAAGATCTGTTTGATCAAGTTAGAGGAGCACGAGTCTTTTCCAAGATTGATATGAGATCAGGATACCATCAGATAAAGATCAAGAAGGAAGATGTTCCAAAAACTGTTTTTGTTTCAAGGTATGGACATCATGAGTACCTAGTTGTACCTTTTGGGTTAACCAATGCCCCAGCAATATTCATGAATCTCATGAATAGATCTTCATGCCATATCTTGACAAGTTTTTCATCGTGTTCATCGATGATATCTTGATATATTCCAAGGATAAAGCTGAATATGCAGAGCATCTTAGGGCAGTGTTGCAAACACTAAGAGAACATCAACTCTATGCCAAATTCAGCAAGTGCGAGTTTTGGCTAGATCAAGTAGAATTTCTTAGACATGTCATCAGCAAGGATGGAATAGCAGTAAACCCAAGTAAGGTAGCAACAGTTTTAGAATGGGAAGCACCTAAGAATGTCAAGGAAATTCGAGGATTCTTAGGAATGGCAGGATACTACAGAAGATTCATCGAAGGATTCTCCAAAATAGCAGGGCCAATGACAGAGTTGTTAAGGAAAAACACACCATTTGTGTGGTCTGATGAGTCTGAGCAAAGTTTTCAGACTCTGAAGGAGAAGCTCACCACAACACCTGTGTTAGCAGTTCCGGAAGTTGGTAAAGATTACACCGTGTATTGTGACGCATCCAAGCATGGACTAGGTTGCGTACTCATGCAAGATCAGAAAGTAATATCTTATGGATCAAGGAAACTCAGACCTCATGAAGTTAACTATCCAACACATGACCTAGAGCTCGTAGCGGTGGTATTTGCACTGAAAACTTGGAGACATTTTCTTTATGGAGCCAAGTGTGAGCTGTATACAGATCATAAGAGTCTCAAATACTTCTTCACTCAAAAGGAACTGAACATGAGACAGAAAATATGGCTCGAGTTAATCAAGGATTATGACCTGACCATAAATTACACTCCTGGAAAGGCTAACGTTGTAGCTGATGCCTTAAGTAGAAAGAGTACCGGAGGAATGGAACAAGAAATAGCACGAGAGTTGAAGAAGGAAATAAGCCAAGCACAGATACAACTTTGGGAGAAGGAGGCACATGAGGGACTATCAGCACTACAAGTTGCAGATGAATTAAATGTGAACTTAAGGAATGAGATTATCATGGGTCAACTTGATGATCCATTTATCATGGAGGAAATGAGAAGGATCGATGAAGGAAGACCATCATAATTCCACCGAGGAGAGTCTGGATCATTATGGTTCCAGAACAGAATTTGTGTTCCAGATAATGCCGAGATCAAGGAACTTATTCTTCGAGAAGCTCATCAAACACAATATTCAATCCATCCAGGAAGTACAAAGATGTACATGGACCTAAAAGAATTGTTCTGGTGGAATAACATGAAGAGAGAAATCGCTCAATATGTGGCGGAATGCCATACTTGTCAACGAGTGAAGGCAGAACATCAAAGTCCAGCAGGACCATTGCAACCTTTACCAATCCCAGAATGGAAATGGGAAGAGATAGGAATGGATTTCATCACCGGACTACCCATGACAAATAAAAAGAAGGATATGATATGGGTAATCGTGGACCGGTTGACGAAAAGTGCACACTTCTTAGCAGTAAATCAACAAGATAAAGGTGAGAAACTTATAGATCTTTATATCAAAGAGATTGTGAGTAAACATGGAGTTCCCAAGAAAATAGTGTTAGATCGAGGATCTGTGTTCACATCAGCTTTCTAGAAGCAACTTCACGAGGCTTTAGGATCCAAATTGGATTACAACACAGCTTATCATCCTCAGACGGGAGGACAAACAGAAAGGACGAACCAGATACTTGAGGACATGCTTAGGGCTTGTGCCCTAGACTTCGGAGGATCATGGGAGGAACACTTACCATTAGCAGAGTTTTCCTACAACAACAGCTATCAAAGCAGCATCAAGATGGCACCGTTCGAAGCTCTGAACGGAAGGAAGTGTAGATCACCAATTTGTTGGTATGAAACAGGTTCTAGCAAGGAGTTTGACCCAGATTATGTTAAGGAAAAGCAGCAGATCATTGATGTCATAAGAGATAGACTCAAGATAGCCCAGAGCCGACAAAAGAGTTACGCAGATCAAAAGAGAAGGACATGGGAAGCAAAAGTTGGAGACATGGTATATCTTAAGGTAATTCCGATGAAAGGTCTTCAGAGATTCGGAGTAAAGGGAAAGCTTAGCCCTAGATACATGGGACCTTTCAAGATATTGAGTCAGAATAGATGGGTAGCTTTTGAATTGGAACTACCGGGAAGATTAGCCCAAGTACACAATGTGTTCCATGTGTCGTAACTCAGAAAATGTCTAAAGACACCAGATAAGCAAGTATCTCATGACGAGTTAGATCTTCAGCCTGGTTTAACTTATATAGAAAAGCCAGCCAAGATTCTAGAACAGAACTGGAAACAACTCAGGAATAGAGCTATTAAGTATTGCAATATACAGTGGAAGCATCATCCTGAGAGAGAAGCCACCTGGGAAAAGGAGGAAGATTTGAGGAAGGCATACCCAGAACTGTTCAGGTACTACAACCACAACTTCTGGACGAAGTTTTCTTTAAGGGGGAAAGGCTGTAATATCCCAGGTTTAGAGACGATCGAGGGGTAGAATTTAGAAAGGGATGTGCATTGCATCGTAAAATCTAGGGAAATTTCGCGCTTTTATTAAAAAACTGCATCAAAGGGGGACAAGTTTCTCTCTCGACACCACACGGAATTAGGGTTTCGAGAGTGCGATAAACTTGAACCTATTAGTCAACACTTCGGGTTTTCGAGAAGAGAGAGGGGCAACTTAATTTCTCAACTTAAGTTGCATGACTGAATTCAAACAAGATATGTTTGAATTTCAAATTCAAACATTAATTAAGTGTTTATAATTCAAATATGAATAATTCAACAAACCACTGAATAAATAAGAATACAAAACAAAATAATATATAATTAAAGCTCATTAGAGAAAACATTGAGCTTTATTGATTATCACACAAGATACATTGTCATTTACAATATCCATATTGAATTATAAATATTACAACACATTGCTGAAATAAATACATAAAAAGAGAAAATAAGAAAATTACAAGTTTAGACAAAATCCTAAACTACTAGAGGAAATCTTCATGAATTGTTTGATCACCACTTGATTGATCTTCATTTGATCATCGTGTTCATCCCTGGAAACAAAAACATCAAAATAAAACAAGAGTTAGGCTGATGTCTACGGGTGCTTCTATTCTTGTAGACAGTGTTGGGCCTCCAAGAGCAGAGGTTTGTAGAACAGCAGCAAGTTTCCCGTAAGTGGATCACCCAAGGTTTATCGAACTCAGGGAGGAAGAGGTCAAAGATATCCCTCTCATGCAACCCTGCAACCACAAAGCAAGAAGTCTCTTGTGTCCCCAACACACCTAATAGGTGCACTAGTTCGGCCAAGAGATAGTGAAATACAGGTGGTATGAATAAGTATGAGCAGTAGCAACGGCACCAGAAAAGTGCTTTGCCCAGGACTGGCGTGTGGTTGATGGTGGTAATGTTGCGGACAGTACAGATGCAGTAGAACAGTAAACAAGCATCGATAGCGGTATTTAGGAACAAGGCCTAGGGATTATACTTTCACTAGTGGACACTCTCAACATTGATCACATAACAAAATAAATAAATAGATGCTAGACTCTACACTCTCTTGTTGGATGATGAACACCACTAACTGTGTAGGATTACACGAACCCTCAATGCCGGAGTTAACAAGCTCCACAATATTCGATGTTCATATTTAAATAACCTTAGAGTGCATGACAGATCAACATAACCAAACCAAGTACTAACATAGCATGCACACTGTCACCTTCACGCTACGAAAGGAGGCATAGATCACATCAATACTATCATAGCAATAGTTAACTTCATAATCTACAAGAGATCACAATCATAGCCTACACCAAGTATTACACGATGCACACACTATCACCATTACACCGTGCAGGAGGAATAGAGTACTTTAATAACATCACTAGAGTAGCACATAGATAAATTGTGATACAAAACACATTGCAATCATAAAGAGATATAAATAAGCACTTCACTATGTCATTCATAACAGTGAATAAGTATTCTGTGAAATATAGCCTAAGAGACCCACACGGTGCACACACTGTCACCTTTACACACATGGGACAAGGAGTCTCCGGAGATCACATAAGTAAAATCCACTTGACTAGCATAATGACATCTAGATTACAAGCATCATCATATGAATCTCAATCATGTAAGGCAGCTCATGAGATTATTGTATTGAAGTACATAGGAGAGAGATTAACCACATAGCTACCGGTACAGCCCCGAGCCTCGATGGAGAACTACTCCCTCCTCATGGGAGACAGCAGCGGTGATGAAGATGGCGGTGGAGATGGCAGCGGTGTCGATGGAGAAGCCTTCCGGGGGCACTTCCCCGTCCCGGCGGCGTGCCGGAACAGAGACTCCTGTCCCCCAGATCTTGGCTTCGCGATGGCGGCGGCTCTGGATGGTTCTCGTACCATGGCTTTTTCGTATCGAAGTTTTAGGTCAGGGACCTTTATATAGGCGAAGAGGTGGCGTCAGAAGGTCAACGAGGCGGTGACACAATAGGGCGGCGCGGCCAGGGCCTGGGCCGCGCCAGCCTAGTGTCTGGTGGGCCTGTGGCCCCCCTCTGGCTCCTCTCGGGTGTTCTGGAAGCTTCGCGTGATCCTAAGATGCTGGGCATTAATTTCGTCCGATTCCGAGAATATTTCCTTACTAGGATTTCTGAAACCAAAAACAGCAGAAAATAGCAACTGGCCCTTCGGCATCTCGTCAATAGGTTAGTTCCGGAAAACGCATAAATATGACATAAAGTATGCATAAAACATGTAGATATCATCAATAATGTAGCATGGAACATAAGAAATTATCGATACGTCGGAGACGTATCAGCATCCCCAAGCTTAGTTTCTGCTCGTCCCGAGCAGGTAAACGATAACAAAGATAATTTCTGGAGTGACATGCCATCATAACCTTGATCATACTATTGTAAGCACATGTAATGAATGCAGCGATCCAAACAATGGTAAATGACATGAGTAAACAAATGAATCATAAAGCAAAGACTTTTCATGAATAGTACTTCAAGACAAGCATCAATAAGTCTTGCATAAGAGTTAACTCATAAAGCAATAATCTCAAAGTAAAGGTATTGAAGCAACACAAAAGAAGATTAAGTTTCAGCGGTTGCTTTCAACTTATAACATGTATATCTCATGGATATTGTCAATGTAAAGTAATATAACAAGTGCAATATGCAAGTATGTAGGAATCAATGCACAGTTCACACAAGTGTTTGCTTCTTGAGGTGGAGAGAGATAGGTGAACTGACTCAACAATAAAAGTAAAAGAAAGGTCCTTCAAAGAGGAAAGCATCGATTGCTATATTTGTGCTAGAGCTTTGGTTTTGAAAACAAGAAACAATTTTGTCAACGGTAGTAATAAAGCATATGTGTTATGTAAATTATATCTTACAAGTTGCAAGCCTCATGCATAGTATACTAATAGTGCCCGCACCTTGTCCTAATTAGCTCGGATTACCTAGATTATCATCGCAATGCACATGTTTTAACCAAGTGTCACAAAGGGGTACCTCTATGCCGCCTGTACAAAGGTCTAAGGAGAAAGCTCGCATCGGATTTCTCGCTATTGATTATTCTCAACTTAGACATCCATACCGGGACAACATAGACAACAGATAATGGACTCCTCTTTTATGCATAAGCATGTAGCAACAATTAATGTTCTCATATGAGATTGAGGATATTTGTCCAAAACTGAAACTTCCACCATGATTCATGGCTTTAGTTAGCGGCCCAATGTTCTTCTCTAACAATATGCATGCTCTAACCATTAAATGAGTGGTAAATCTCCCTTACTTCAGACAAGACGGACATGCATAGCAACTCACATGATATTCAACAAAGAGTAGTTGATGGCGTCCCCAGGAACATGGTTATTGCACAACAAGCAACTTAATAAGAGATAAAGTGCATAAGTACATATTCAATACCACAATAGTTTTTAGGCTATTTGTCCCATGAGCTATATATTGTAAAGGTAGAGAATGGAAATTTTAAAGGTAGCACTCAAGAAATTTACTTTGGAATGGCGGAGAAATACCATGTAGTAGGTAGGTATGGTGGACACAAATGGCATAGTGGTTGGCTCAAGTATTTGGATGCATGAGAAGTATTCCCTCTCGATACAAGGTTTAGGCTAGCAAGGCTATTTGAAACAAACACAAGGATGAAGCGGTGCAGCAAAACTCACATAAAAGACATATTGTAAACATTATAAGACTCTACACCGTCTTCCTTGTTGTTCAACCCAATACTAGAAATTATCTAGACCTTAGAGAGACCAATTATGCAAACCAAATTTTAGCAAGCTCTATGTATTTCTTCATTAATAGGTGCAAAGTTCATGATGCAAGAGCTTAAACATGAGCACAACAATTGCCAAGTATCACATTATCCAAGACATTTTAGCAATTACTACATGTATCATTTTCCAATTCCAACCATATAACAATTAACGAAGCAGTTTCAACCTTCGCCATGAAAATTAAAAGCTAAGAACACATGTGTTCCTATGAACCAGCGGAGCGTGTCTCTCTCCCACACAAGCATCTATTCAAACAAAAACAAAAATAGAAACAAATAGACGCTCCAAGTAAAGTACATAAGATGTGACCGAATAAAAATATAGTTTCAAGAGAAGGAACCTGATAATTTGTCGATGAAGAAGGGGATGCCTTGGTTATCCCCAAGCTTAGATGCTTGAGTCTTCTTGAAATATGCAGGGATGAACCACCGGGGCATCCCTAAGCTTAGACTTTTCACTCTTCTTGATCATAGTATATCATCCTCCTCTCTTGACCCTTGAAAACTTCCTCCACACCAAACTCAAAACAAACTCATTAGAGGGTTAGTGCATAATCAAAAATTCACATGTTCAGAGGTGACACAATCATTCTTAACACTTCTGGACATTGCCCAAAGCTTCTGAAAGTTAATGGAACAAATAAATCCATCCAACATAGCAAAAGAGGCAATGCGAAATAAAAGGCAGAATCTGTCAAAACAGAACAGTCCGTAAAGACGAATTTTAAAGAGGCACCAAACTTGCTCAAATGAAAATGCTCAAATTTAATGAAAGTTGCATACATATCTGAGGATCACTCAAGTAAATTGGCATAATTTTCTGAGTTACCTATAGAGAATTAGGCCCAGATTCGTGACAGCAAGAAATCTGTTTCTCCGCAGTAATCCAAATCTAGTATGAACCTTACTATCAAAGACTTTACTTGGCACAACAATGCAACAAAACTAAGATAAGGAGAGGTTGCTACAGTAGTAACAACTTCCAAGACACAAATATAAAATAAAAATGCTGTAGTAAAATAAACACATGGGTTATCTCCCAAGAAGTTCTTTCTTTATAGCCATTAAGATGGGCTCGGCAGTCTGAATGATGCACTCGCAAGAAATTGTATTTGAAGCAAAAGAGAGCATCAAGAGGCAAATTCAAAACAAATTTAAGCCTAACATGCTTCCTATGAAAAGGAATCTTGTAAATAAACAAGTTCATGAAGAGCAAAATAACAAGCATAGGAAGATAGAACAAGTGTAGCTTCAAAAATTTCAGCACATAGAGAGGTGTTTTAGTAACATGAAAATTTCTACAACCATATTTTCCTCTCTCATAATAACTTTCAGTAGTATCATGAGCAAACTCAACAATATAACTATCACATAAAGCATTCTTATCATGAGTCTCATGCATAAAATTATTACTACTCCCAACATAAGCATTATCAATTTTATTAGTTGTAGTGGGAGCAAATTCAACAAAGTAGCTATCATTATTATTCTCATCATCAAATATAGGAGGCATATTGTAATCATAATCAAATTTATCCTCCATAACAGGTGGCAACAAAAGACTACTATCATTATAATCATCATAAATAGGAGGCAAAGTATCATCAAAGAAAATTTTCTCCTCAATGCTTGGGGGACTAAAAAGATCATGCTCATCAAAACCAGCTTCCCCAAGCTTAGAATTTTCCATAGCATTAGCAACAATAGTGTTCAATGTGTTCATGCTAATATGTTCCATGGGTTTTTTAATTTTCGGATCAAACCATCCATGTCTTAAATCAGGAAATAGAATAAGAAGCTCATTGTTGTCCATTATGCCTTACTAGTGTAAACAAGAAACAAAAAGATGCAATTGCAGGATCTAAAGGAAATAGCTTCGAGCACAAACACAATGGCGCCAGAAAAGTACTATTACCTAAAACCGAAGTATGAGTGCCTTTTACCTTTCCTCCCCGGCAACGGCGCCAGAAAAGTGCTTGATGTCTACGGGTGCTTCTATTCTTGTAGACAGTGTTGGGCCTCCAAGAGCAGAGGTTTGTAGAACAGCAGCAAGTTTTCCTTAAGTGGATCACCCAAGGTTTATCGAACTCAGGGAGGAAGAGGTCAAAGATATCCCTCTCATGTAACCCTGCAACCACAAAGCAAGAAGTCTCTTGTGTCCCCAACACACCTAATAGGTGCACTAGTTCGGCGAAGAGATAGTGAAATACAGGTGGTATGAATAAGTATGAGCAGTAGCAACGGCACCAGAAAAGTGCTTTGCCCAGGACTGGCGTGTGGTTGATGGTGGTAATGTTGCGGATGACAAGACAGATGCGAGAGAACAAGAACAAGCATCGATAGCGGTATTTAGGAACAAGGCCTAGGGATTATACTTTCACTAGTGGACACTCTCAACATTGATCACATAACAGAATAAATAAATAGATGCTAGACTCTACACTCTCTTGTTGGATGATGAACACCACTAACTGTGTAGGATTACACGAACCCTCAATGCCGGAGTTAACAAGCTCCACAATATTCGATGTTCATATTTAAATAACCTTAGAGTGCATGACAGATCAACATAACCAAACCAAGTACTAACATAGCATGCACACTGTCACCTTCACGCTACGAAAGGAGGCATAGATCACATCAATACTATCATAGCAATAGTTAACTTCATAATCTACAAGAGATCACAATCATAGCCTACACCAAGTACTACACGATGCACACACTGTCACCATTACACCGTGCAGGAGGAATAGAGTACTTTAATAACATCACTAGAGTAGCACATAGATAAATTGTGATACAAAACACATTGCAATCATAAAGAGATATAAATAAGCACTTCACTATGCCATTCATAACAGTGAATAAGTATTCTGTGAAATATAGCCTAAGAGACCCACACGGTGCACACACTGTCACCTTTACACACGTGGGACAAGGAGTCTCCGGAGATCACATAAGTAAAATCCACTTGACTAGCATAATGACATCTAGATTACAAGCATCATCATATGAATCTCAATCATGTAAGGCAGCTCATGAGATTATTGTATTGAAGTACATAGGAGAGAGATTAACCACATAGCTACCGGTACAGCCCCGAGCCTCGATGGAGAACTACTCCCTCCTCATGGGAGACAGCAGCGGTGATGAAGATGGCGGTGGAGATGGCAGCGGTGTCGATGGAGAAGCCTTCCGGGGGCACTTCCCCGTCCCGGTGGCGTGCCGGAATAGAGACTCCTATCCCCCAGATCTTGGCTTCGCGATGGCAGCGGCTCTGGATGGTTTCTTGTACCGTGGCTTTTTCGTATCGAAGTTTTAGGTCAGGGACCTTTATATAGGTGAAGAGGCGGCGTCAGAAGGTCAACGAGGCGGTGACACAATAGGGCGGCGCGGCCAGGGCCTAGGCCGCGCCAGCCTAGTGTCTGGTGGGCCTGTGGCCCCCCCCTCTGGCTCCTCTCGGGTGTTCTGGAAGCTTCGCGTGATCCTAAGATGCTGGGCGTTGATTTCGTCCGATTCCGAGAATATTTCCTTACTAGGATTTCTGAAACCAAAAACAGCAGAAAACAGCAACTGGCCCTTCGGCATCTCGTCAATAGGTTAGTTCCGGAAAACGCATAAATATGACATAAAGTATGCATAAAACATGTAGATATCATCAATAATGTAGCATGGAACATAAGAAATTATCGATACGTCGGAGACGTATCATAGGCCAAGTGGCAAAGCCACTTGGCAGGTTAGTCAAATAAGTAAGTTTGGGTGGATAATACCAAGTTGCCGAGGGAACCAAGCCAGAGGACCAAGTCCCAACCTGTGAAGCACACATGCAGCTCACAAGGAGTGATGCATGTCTCACAGCACACACAGGCCAGCGGAGGGTCACCAAAGTGACCAGCTTTGCTGTCGACCACAGGAGCAAGGAGAGAGCCATATAAAACCTTTTCACCAGCCAAAAACCCTAGGAGCTCATCGACAGTTTCTCCAAAGGGTAAGAACAGCAAGAACAGGAAGAACAGCCCGAGCTGTTCAACCTCTCCAAAACCGCCAGAAATTAATCAAGCACAAGCTAGCTGGAGGAGCAGGGCAAGCTGAGCCAACAAACAGAAGCAAAACCTCTACATCAGCACACTTCCTAGGAGTTGGAGTGAGGTATACACATATGATCATGAGCAAGCACATGTTTTGCTCATAGATAAGCATACACATGCATCACAGAATCAAAGAAGGGTAGAAAACCCTGTTTGTATCATCACTTGGCTGCCAAGCCATTTGGTGCCAGCAAACAAGATAGAGCCTAGCAAGAAATCAACCAAGGGAACATTGGATGTGTCAGCACAGTGACACAACCAAAGAAATCCAGCATGGATTTGATCCTATTTAGCCAACCAAAGTCACCTAGCACCTAGCAGCTAGCTATACCATCAGATATGCAGAAATATAAGTTTTCTACAAGTATTTGTCAACATCAAAAGCTTCTGGCAACCAAATATGATCAACCAGCAAGCATTTATCCTTAAACAGCAAGCCACCTGAGGTGGGAGCTACCAAAACAGCAAGAAATTGCTGTTGAGGCCACCTCAACCACACCATCATTTAAACCATCAATCCATGCACACTTATCATCACCCAAATGGGTACAAAGATGGGAAAGGGTACCCAACCAGTAGTTGGCATCCCTCTAGCTCCATTAAATCCATCCATGAGATCATCACTGCTAAGCAGTTCACATCATTTATCCATACAATAAATCAAGATTACACAAATAAATGAAATACAGAATTAAACCATGCACTAGAACCTTGCATATGATCCAAAGGATCACTTCAAGCATCAGCAGATGCTTGAGCAAGTACAAACAAGCATCAGCACAGATTTGAGCACCACATAGACACAAGGAGGAGCCCCAGTGAGGAATAGATCATAGATCGGAAGCCAATTATCAAGCAACTGATAATCAGTTGATCATCAGGGCTTGACAGAACATGCAAGTGCATGCTAGAGCCAAGCCTAGCACCAACCATAGATAATATAAATTAAACAGCCATAGATCATGAACAATTGCATCACAGATAATCAAATAAATGATTTATAATTGTAAACAGAAGCACTCCAACAAGAAGTAGAGCTAATTAGTCAATGAACAAGCTCAACAGAGCTTTACAGTGAAGCAAAGCTCCAGGAGCATCACACAGATAGCACTGGTACTTGCATAAGCAAGATATTGCTCACAGTAATCAAGCCAGGGCAAGAAAAATGAATACACTTGATAGTCTAGCAGGAGCAGTAATAAGAACAGAGGCATGGGAGTAGCTGCAAGCAAGCAATACAAGCATAAGCAAGCCATAGCTTATATAAATTGCATAGAACCATGCACAACAAGGATAGCACAACTTAAGCATGGCCACTAGGTAGGACAGGGCAGCACAACAACAACAACCATGACAGTAGCAAGGCAGGGCTAATCATACAGCAGCAGCAACTATAGGAAGAGCACAATATGGCCATGAACACAGCACAACAGCGGAGGAACAAGTGCTGGTGTACTGGCAAAGTCAGCACACCCAGGAGATGGATGCCAAGGCATTCAGAGGAAGGAGAGGAGGAAGAACAGGTAAGAGAGTGAAGGAGGCGAATAAACCTGGGAGCAGGAAGCTATTGACGCAGCCATGGCGGCACAGACCAGACCACGGCAGCGCCAAGCCGCAGCCAGGCCAGGCCACACCGAGCGCCACCGCACCCAGCACATCACCAGCAAGCCGCCGAGCAGCCCCAGGGAGGTCTGGAGCGTCCGCCGACACACATCGACGGCGAGGACCGCAACCCTAGCACCAGAGAGGGTCGAGGACGAGCGAACCAGGACGCACGCGTCAGATCGACGCGGATAGATCGATGCGCCATCACGGGCCGCGTCGATTGCGCACCATGGCGAGGGCCAACACCGCCGGAGTCTGCCGGCGACGACGAGGGCGGCGCAGGCGTCGCGAGAGAGGGTTAGGGTTAGGGTTTCACTCACGTGCGCGCGAGAGAGAGAGAGGAGTGAGGCTGGTCGAGCCGGACCAGGTGGGTCGGTTCGACCTAACCCACTGGGTTACACCGACAGGTGGGCCCAGGGGTAATTTGGTCATTTCCAAATGCACTTAAACAACTCAAACTTTGAACAAATTTAAAAAAATAAATATAGCTCTAAAAAAATTAAATAAAAATATGAAAACCACTCAGCATAAAATTCTCTATCATAATAAAATATGAAATGAAAATTTTAAGACAATTAAAAATTAAGTCATATTCAAATGCAAGAAATGAATATTTTAATCATTAAAAATCACACTTTATATTTTTAATGATAAAATAAGTCCATCAATTAATTTGGACTTAAAAACACCTTTGCAATACTCCAAAGTAGTAATTAACTCTTAAAGAGTCACCTTGAAATTGTTCTTAGTAATCACCTCTGACATAAAATGATAAAACACCGGGAAGGGGGAAACTAAACCCTAAAAATTGGAAAGCATGCATAATTGCTTCTTTAACCATTGCCCTTATCGGACAATGATGCTATCTTTCAGAAACAGAGGACAAGGGTCAGTCCACACCATCAAACTGCAACACTTTGCAGTCTTCAGGCAAGTTCATCGCTTGCTCATGTCATTTGAGTATTTTTATCAAATTACTTGCAAAGTACTATACTTATCACTCTTGCATGAAAAGCAAAAGTACTCTTTTCATAACTATGAATATGAATATGTGGTGGGAAATGGAACCATGGTATGTGTTGATATGGTGGAGGTTCCATTGCAATGGGTTTATATCCATCTAGGATTAACAACAAATGTCGTCCAGTGATTCTTGTGCCGTAAAACTCGTCTTAACCATAAGATCTGGAGTGGGACGGAGTAGTCAATTGTACTTCCACCTCTTGTTCATCAACGGATGCGCTTACTATAGACACTTGATCCAGTTAAGGACAAGCGGTAGGGTGGGGGTCCCGTTGAAGTCCCTGATACGTCTCCGACGTATCGATAATTTCTTATGTTCCATGCCACATTATTGATGATATCTACATGTTTTATGCACACTTTATGTCATATTCGTGCATTTTCTGGAACTAACCTATTAACAAGATGCCGAAGTGCCGATTCTTGTTTTCTCGCTGTTTTTGGTTTCGTAAATCCTAGTAACGAAATATTCTCGGAATTGGACGAAATCAACGCCTGTGGTCCTATTTTGCCACGAAGCTTCCAAGACCGAAGAGGAGACGAAGTGGGGCCACGAGGCGGCCAGACTACAGGCGGCGCGGCCTAGGTCTTGGCCGCGCGGCCTCGTCATCCGGGCCCCTCGTGTGGCCCCCGACCTGCCCTTCCGCCTACTTAAAGCCTCCGTCGCGAAACCCCCAGTACCGAGAGCCACGATACGGAAAACCTTACTGAGACGCCGCCGCCAATCCCATCTCGGGGGATTCAGGAGATCGCCTCCGGCACCCTGCCGGAGAGGGGAATCATCTCCCGGAGGACTCTACGCCGCCATGGTCGCCTCCAGAGTGATGTGTGAGTAGTCTACCCCTGGACTATGGGTCCATAGAAGTAGCTAGATGGTTGTCTTCTCCCCATTGTGCTTAATTGTCGGATCTTGTGAGCTGCCTAACATGATCAAGATCATCTATCTGTAATTCTATATGTTGCGTTTGTTGGGATCCGATGAATAGAGAATACTTGTTATGTTGATTATCAAAGTTATGTCTATGTGTTGTTTATGATCTTGCATGCTCTCCGTTACTAGTAGATGCTCTGGCCAAGTAGATGCTTGTAACTCCAAGAGGGAGTATTTATGCTCGATAGTGGGTTCATGTCTCCGTGAATCTGGGGAAGTGACAGAAATCTCTAAGATTATGGATGTGCTGTTGCCACTAGGGATAAAACATTGGTGCTATGTTCAAGGATGTAGTTACTGATTACATTACGCACAATACTTAATGCAATTGTCTGTTGTTAGCAACTTAATACTGGAGGGGTTCGGATGATAACTTTGAAGGTGGACTTTTAAGGCATAGATGCATGCTGGATAGCGGTCTATGTACTTTGTCGTAATGCCCAATTAAATCTCACTATACTCATCATAATATGTATGTGCATGGTCATGCCCTCTTTATTTGTTAATTTCCCAACTGTAATTTGTTCACCCAACATGCTGTTTATCTTATGGGAGAGACACCTCTAGTGAACTGTGGACCCCGGTGCAATTCTCTATACTGAAATACAATCTACTGCAATATTGTTCTACTGTTTTTCTGCAAACAATCATCATCCACACTATACATCTAATCCTTTGTTACAGCAAGCCGGTGAGATTGACAACCTCGCTGTTTCGTTGGGGCAAAGTACTTTGGTTGTGTTGTGCAGGTTCCACGTTGGCACCGGAATCTCTGGTGTTGCGCCGCACTACATCCCGCCGCCATCAACCTTCAACGTGCTTCTTGGCTCCTACTGGTTCGATAAACCTTGGTTTCATACTGAGGGAAAACTTGCCGCTGTACGCATCACACCTTCCTCTTGGGGTTCCCAACGGACGCGTGCTGTACGCGTATCAAGCTCTTTTTCCGCGCCGTTGCTCGGGAGATCAAGACACGCTGCAAGGGGAGTCTCCACTTCCCAATCTCTTTACTTTGTTTTTGTCTTGCTTAGTTTTATTTACTACTTTGTTTGCTGCACTAAATCAAAATACAAAAAAATTAGTTGCTAGTTTTACTTTATTTGCTATCTTGTTTGCTATATCAAAAACACAAAAAAAATTAGTTACTCGCATTTACTTTATCTAGTTTGCTTTATTTACTACTGCTAAAATGGCCACCCCTGAAAATACTAAGTTGTGTGACTTCACAACCACAAATAATAATGATTTCTTATGCACACCTATTGCTCCACCTGCTACTACAGCAGAATTCTTTGAAATTAAACCTGCTTTACTAAATCTTGTTATGCGAGAGCAATTTTCTGGTGTTAGTTCTGATGATGCTGCTGCCCATCTTAATAATTTTGTTGAACTATGTGAAATGCAAAAGTATAAAGATGTAGATGGTGACATTATAAAATTAAAATTGTTCCCTTTCTCATTAAGAGGAAGAGCTAAAGATTGGTTGCTATCTCTGCCTAAGAATAGTATTGATTCATGGACTAAATGCAAGGATGCTTTTATTGGTAGATATTATCCCCCTGCCAAAATTATATCTTTGAGGAGTAGCATAATGAATTTTAAACAATTAGATACTGAGCATGTTGCACAAGCATGGGAAAGAATGAAATCTCTGGTTAAAAATTGCCCAACCCATGGACTGACTACTTGGATGATCATCCAAACCTTCTATGCAGGACTAAATTTTTCTTCGCGGAATTTATTGGATTCAGCTGCTGGAGGTACCTTTATGTCCATCACTCTTGGTGAAGCAACAAAGCTCCTTGATAATATGATGATCAACTACTCTGAATGGCACACGGAAAGAGCTCCACAAGGTAAGAAGGTAAATTCTGTCGAAGAAACCTCTTCCTTGAGTGATAAGATTGATGCTATTATGTCTATGCTTGTGAATGATAGGACTAATGTTGATCCTAATAATGTTCCGTTAGCTTCATTGGTTGCCCAAGAAGAACATGTTGATGTAAACTTCATTAAAAATAATAATTTCAACAACAATGCTTACCGGAACAATTCTAGTAACAACTATAGGCCATATCCTTATAATAATGGCAACGGCTATGGTAATTCTTATGGAAATTCTTACAATAATAGTAGGAACACACCCCCTGGACTTGAAGCCATGCTTAAAGAATTTATTAGTACACAAACTACTTTTAACAAATCTGTTGAAGAAAAGCTTGGGAAAATTGATATACTTGCTTATAAAGTCGATAGTCTTGCTGCTGATGTTGATCTTTTGAAATTGAAAGTTATGCCTAGTAGGGATATTGAAAATAAAATTGTTACTACAGCAAATGCCATCCAAGTTAGAATTAATGAGAATATAAGATTGATGGTCGAATTGCGTGCTAGGTGGGATAGAGAAGAAAATGAAAAACTAGCTAAAGAGAAAAATGTAGCTAAAGTTTGGACTATTACCACGACTAGTAATGCTAATGCTACACATGTTGCTGCACCTCCTACTATTAATAATAAAAGAATTGGTGTTAGCAATGTTTCCACTTCTAATGCAAAGCGCGAGAAACTGCTAAAACTGCTGAAATTGCTTGTGATAAAACTGCTGAAATTTTTTCCAATATTGGGGATGATGATCCCATTGCTTTAGATTATAATGGTTTGAATTTCGATGATTTCCACATCTCTGAAGTTATAAAGTTCTTGCAAAAACTTGCTAAAAGTCCTAATGCTAGTGCTATAAATTTGGCTTTCACGCAACATATTACAAATGCTCTCATAAAAGCTAGAGAAGAGAAACTAGAGCGCGAAGCCTCTATTCCTAGAAAGCTAGAGGATGGTTGGGAGCCCATCATTAAGATAAAGGTTAAAGATTTTGATTGTAATGCTTTATGTGATCTTGGTGCAAGTATTTCCGTTATGCCTAAGAAAATTTATAATATGCTTGACTTGCCACCGCTGAAAAATTGTTATTTGGATGTTAATCTTGCTGATCATTCTACAAAGAAACCTTTGGGGAAAGTTGATAATGTTCGCATTACCGTTAACAATAACCTTGTCCCCGTTGATTTTGTTGTCTTGGATATTGAATGCAATGCATCTTGTCCCATTATATTGGGAAGACCTTTTCTTCGAACTGTTGGTGCTATCATTGATATGAAGGAAGGTAATATAAAATATCAATTTCCTCTCAAGAAAGGTATGGAACACTTCCCTAGAAAGAGAATGAAGTTACCTTTTGATTCTATTATTAGAACAAATTATGATGTTGACACTTCGTCTCTTGATAATACTTGATACACACTTTCTGCGCCTAGCTGAAAGGCGTTAAAGAAAAGCGCTTATGGGAGACAACCCATGGTTTTTACTACAGTACTTTGTTTTTATTTTGTGTCTTGGAAGTTGTTTACTACTGTAGCAACCTCTCCTTATCTTAGTTTAGTGTTTTGTTGTGCCAAATAAAGTCGTTGATAGTAAAGTTCATACTAGATTTGGATTACTGCGCAGAAACAGATTTCTTTGCTGTCACGAATCTGGGCTGTTTTCTCTGTAGGTAACTCAGAAAATTATGCCAATTTACGTGAGTGATCCTCAGATATGTACGCAACTTTCATTCAATTTGAGCATTTTCATTTGAGCAAGTCTGGTGCCTCGATAAAATTCGTCAATACGAACTGTTCTGTTTTGACAGATTCTACCTTTTATTTCGCATTGCCTGTTTTGCTATGATGGATGAATTTCTTTGATCCATGAATGTCCAGTAGCTTTATGCAATGTCCAGAAGTGTTAAGAATGATCATGTCACCTCTGAACATGTTAATTTTTATTGTGCACTAATCCTCTAATGAGTTGTTCTAAGTTTGGTGTGGAGGAAGTTTTCAAGGATCAAGAGAGGAGTATGATGCAACATGATCAAGGAGAGTGAAAGCTCTAAGCTTGGGGATGCCCCGGTGGTTCACCCCTGCATATTCTAAGAAGACTCAAGCGTCTAAGCTTGGGGATGCCCAAGGCATCCCCTTCTTCATCGACAACATTATCAGGTTCCTCCCCTGAAACTATATTTTTATTCCATCACATCTTATGTGCTTTTCTTGGAGCGTCGGTTTGTTTTTGTTTTTTTGTTTTGTTTGAATAAAATGGATCCTAGCATTCACTGTATGGGAGAGAGACACGCTCCGCTGTAGCATATAGAAAAGTATGTCCTTAGGCTTTACTCATAGTATTCATGGCGAAGTTTCTTCTTCGTTAAATTGTTATATGGTTGGAATTGGAAAATGATACATGTAGTAATTGCTATAAATGTCTTGGGTAATCTGATACTTGGCAATTGTTGTGCTCATGTTTAAGCTCTTGCATCATATACTTTGCACCCATTAATGAAGAAATACATAGAGCATGCTAAAATTTGGTTTGCATATTTGGTCTCTCTAAGGTCTAGATAATTTCTAGTATTGAGTTTGAACAACAAGGAAGACGGTGTAGAGTCTTATAATGTTTAGAATATGTCTTTTATGTGAGTTTTGCTGCACCAATTCATCCTTGTGTTTGTTTCAAATAAACCTTGCTAGCCTAAACCTTGTATCGAGAGGGAATACTTCTCATGCATCCAAATACTTGAGCCAACCACTATGCCATTTGTGTCCACCATACCTACCTACTACATGGTATTTCTCCGCCATTCCAAAGTAAATTGCTTGAGTGCTACCTTTAAAATTCCATCATTCACCTTTGCAATATATAGCTCATGGGACAAATAGCTTAAAAACTATTGTGGTATTGAATATGTACTTATGCACTTTATCTCTTATTAAGTTGCTTGTTGTGCGATAACCATGTTCACTGGGGACGCCATCAACTACTCTTTGTTGAATTTCATGTGAGTTGCTATGCATGTTCATCTTGTCTGAAGTAAGAGAGATCTACCACCTTATAGTTAAGCATGCATATTGTTAGAGAAGAACATTGGGCCGCTAACTAAAGCCATGATCCATGGTGGAAGTTTCAGTTTTGGACATATATCCTCAATCTCATATGAGAATAATAATTGTTGCCACATGCTTATGCATTAAAGAGGAGTCCATTATTTGTTGTCTATGTTGTCCCGGTATGGATGTCTAAGTTGAGAATAATCAATAGCGAGAAATCCAATGCGAGCTTTCTCCTTAGACCTTTGTACAGGCGGCATAGAGGTACCCCTTTGTGACACTTGGTTAAAACATGTGCATTGCGATGATCCGGTAGTCCAAGCTAATTAGGACAAGGTGCGGGCACTATTAGTACACTATGCATGAGGCTTGCAACTTGTAAGATATAATTTACATGATACATATGCTTTATTACTACCGTTGACAAAATTGTTTCATGTTTTCAAAATCAAAGCTCTAGCACAAATATAGCAATCGATGCTTTTCCTCTATGAAGGACCATTCTTTTACTTTTATGATGAGTCAGTTCACCTATTTCTCTCCACCTCAAGAAGCAAACACTTGTGTGAACTGTGCATTGATTCCTACATACTTGCATATTGCACTTGTTATATTACTCTATGTTGACAATATCCATGAGATATACATGTTACAAGTTGAAAGCAACCGCTGTAACTTAATCTTCCTTTGTGTTGCTTCAATGCTTTTACTATGAATTATTGCTTTATGAGTTAACTCTTATGCAAGACTTATTGATGCTTGTCTTGAAGTACCATTCATGAAAAGTCTTTGCTTTATGATTCACTTGTTTACTCATGTCATATACATTGTTTTGATCGCTGCATTCACTACATATGCTTTACAAATAGTATGATCAAGGTTATAATGGCATGTCACTCCAGAAATTATCTTTGTTATCGTTTTACCTGCTCGGGACGAGCAGAACTAAGCTTGGGGATGCTGATACGTCTCCGATGTATCGATAATTTCTTATGTTCCATGCCACATTATTGATGATATCTACATGTTTTATGCACACTTTATGTCATATTCGTGCATTTTCTGGAACTAACCTATTAACAAGATGCCGAAGTGCCGATTGTCAAGTCATTGTTTTTGGTTTCAGAAATCCTAGTAACGAAATATTCTCGGAATTGGACGAAATCAACGCCCAGGGTCCTATTTTGCCACGAAGCTTCCAGAAGACCGAAGAGGAGACGAAGTGGGGCCACGAGGCGGCCAGACTACAGGGTGGCGCGGCCTAGGTCTTGGCCGCGCGGCCCTGTCATCTGGGCCCCTCGTGTGGCCCCCTGACCTGCCCTTCCGCCTACTTAAAGCCTCCGTCGCGAAACTCCCAGTACCGAGAGCCACGATACGGAAAACCTTACTGAGACGCCGCCGCCGCCAATCCCATCTCGGGGGATTCAGGAGATCGCCTCCTGCACCCTGCCGGAGAGGGGAATCATCTCCCGGAGGACTCTACGCCGCCATGGTCGCCTCCGGAGTGATGTGTGAGTAGTCTACCCCTGGACTATGGGTCCATAGCAGTAGCTAGATGGTTGTCTTCTCCCCATTGTGCTTAATTGTCGGATCTTGTGAGCTGCCTAACATGATCAAGATCATCTATCTGTAATTCTATATGTTGCGTTTGTTGGGATCCGATGAATAGAGAATACTTGTTATGTTGATTATCAAAGTTATGTCTATGTGTTGTTTATGATCTTGCATGCTCTCCATTACTAGTAGATGCTCTGGCCAAGTAGATGCTTGTAACTCCAAGAGGGAGTATTTATGCTCGATAGTGGGTTCATGTCTCCGTGAATCTGGGGAAGTGACAGAAATCTCTAAGATTATGGATGTGCTGTTGCCACTAGGGATAAAACATTGGTGCTATGTTCAAGGATGTAGTTACTGATTACATTACGCGCAATACTTAATGCAATTGTCTGTTGTTAGCAACTTAATACTGGAGGGGGTTCGGATGATAACCTGAAGGTGGACTTTTTAGGCATAGATGCATGCTGGATAGCGGTCTATGTACTTTGTCGTAATGCCCAATTAAATCTCACTATACTCATCATAATATGTATGTGCATGGTCATGCCCTCTTTATTTGTTAATTGCCCAACTGTAATTTGTTCACCCAACATGCTGTTTATCTTATGGGAAAGACACCTCTAGTGAACTGTGGACCCCGGTCCAATTCTCTATACTGAAATACAATCTACTGCAATATTGTTCTACTGTTTTTCTGCAAATAATCATCATCCACACTATACATCTAATCCTTTGTTACAGCAAGCCGGTGAGATTGACAACCTCGCTGTTTCGTTGGGGCAAAGTACTTTGGTTGTGTTGTGCAGGTTCCACGTTGGCGCCGGAATCTCTGGTGTTGCGCCGCACTACATCCCGCCGCCATCAACCTTCAACGTGCTTCTTGGCTCCTACTGGTTCGATAAACCTTGGTTTCATACTGAGGGAAAACTTGCCGCTGTACGCATCACACCTTCCTCTTGGGGTTCCCAACGGACGCGTGCTGTACGCGTATCAGTCCCCACGGTAATGCGGTCTATGATGGGTTGCATCTACCGGCGAAGGAATTTATGGTAGAGCCCTGAATTGACGTCGTGGTTGGGGGCTATCCACTATTGGTATAAATGCACCGGCGAGGACCCAGGGTCGGGGATTGCAACAAAGGGTGGGTGTTCGAGGTAGAGGCGGAGTATAATTGGCTAAGACCTTATACCGGGCCTCACAGGACGGGAAAGCTGCCCGGTTGGCACCAATGTTAAGATCCCTTATGGGTAAAGCAACACACCTCTGCAGAGTGTAATGAATCGTGACCTATCACTCCCTGTTCCGGGATTTGGAACTGCGAACGCTGCCAGAAAGGAACTCCATGAAGTTCTAGTAAACCGGTGAAGGCTGACGGACATAGTTCTTCTGAATAAAAACAACCTGAAAGGACACGGATGTCGCCTAGAGGGGGGGTGAATAGGCAATTTAAAACTTTTACGGGATGAGCTTCACAAATGCGGAATAAAACTAGCGTTTACTTTGTCAAGCCCAAAGCCTATATACTATGGTTCACCTATGTGCACCAACAACTTATTCTAAGCAATACAAGCAAGTATGTGATAGCAAGATATATAAAACTTCAAGCACGATGGCTATCACAAGGTGAAGTGCATAAGTAAAGAGCTCGGGTATAGAGATAACCGAGGCACGCGGGAGATGATGATTTATCCCGGAGTTCACACTCTTGCGAGTGCTAATCTCCGGTGGAGAGGTGCGGTTGCTTAGTGCTCCCGAACGCCACAAGAGGTTCACCTTGAGGTGTGGTTGCTCGATGCACACCAATGCCACAAAGGCCTCACCCCAAGATGCGGTACTCACACCACACACCGAACGCCACGAAGGCGCCTCACCTAAATCTCCGGTGACCCTCGCCACAAAGGCCTAGGTCACGGTTCCACTAAGGGATTTCCTTCGAGGAGGAAACCGGGCCTTACACAAAGATTGGGGCACACATTCACAACTTAATTGGAGGCTCCCAACAAATCGCCACAAAGGCCTAGAATCCGTCTAGGGTTCCATGAACCCAAGAGTAACAACCTTCTTGTTTTCACCACCACGAATCACCGTGGAGAACTCAAACCGATGCACCAAATGCAATGGCAAGAACACCACAAAGATGCTCAAGTCCTTCTCTCTCAAATTCCAACAAAGCTACAAAAGCTATTGGGGGAATAAGAGAGGAAGAACAAAGGAATTCACAAAGAACACCAAGATCAAGATCTAGAGAGTTCCACTCACAAAGAGATGGATTTGATTGGTAGAATTGTAGATCTAGATCTCCTCTCTCTTTTCCCTCAAATGGGGGCAAGAATCATGGAGGGATTGAGAGATAGAGCAAGCTTCTCTAGTTCAACAATGGAGGAGAGAGAGAGTGAGAGAAGCCACATCCCAAGGAGGAAGAAGGGGGGTATTTATACCCCCAAGAAAATCGAGCCGTTGGGCAAATGCAGGGCCGGATAATCCGGCCTAAGTTGGGGCCGGATAATCCGCCCCCCCCCCCCCCGGAAAATCCGGCCTCAGGTACAAAACCTGGCAAAAATCCGGCCAAAAGTCCGGCCCATGTCCAGAGCTGCTTTGCTTCAAGTCCTTAGCCGATTTTGGGGGGCCCGGATATTTTGGGAATATCCGGCCCGGAATATCCGGCCCTGGGGCAATTCCGGCCAAATGTCCGGCCAATAATCCGGCCCCAGTCCAGGGAAGTACTGAGCCGAATGGACTTGAGTCCTTAGCCAAAAATCGGGGGCCGGATATTTGGCAAATATCCAGCCCAGAAAATCCGGCCTAGCAAACTTGTAAAATCAATATCTCAAGATTTGAAATAGTTCTCATGACAAGCTCTAGTTCAAATTGGAACCAGAAGGCATATATGAGGACCGTGAGATAAAGATGAGGAGTTACTTGAGGCTCCTTTCAAGATCTTGTCTTGACCAATAGAATCTTTGGTTTCCTCTACATTGTTAGAGACACAACAACTAGAGGAAATGGAAGCATTTTTATCATGGCCACAAGACAATGCAAGCATATCATCATTAGATTTATTCAAGCGACTTACACATGATATGCAAGGACTATCAACACAAGCATGTAAATCATTTCTAGTGCTAGATGTGTTTGAGTCCGTAGATGAAGCATTGCAATGAGATAGAGATGAAGAATCATCAATAGTAAGCTCAATACCAACATTGCAATTTCCATCACCACTCACCATATCATTACTTTGTGTCTTGCCACACATTGGTGAAGTGGATGAAGATGAGAACTCATCACGGCCGGAAGTGGAAGCAATACAATCATCCTTAATAATATTGGACACATCATATTTGTCTTGAAGCTTTGTCCATAATTCATGAGAGCTCCCAAAAGGCATGATTGACGAAGTAACTACATTGCTCACAACAATGGAAAACACATGAGAAGCAAGAGCATCGAGGCAAGAGTTTTTCTCCTCCTCAAGAGATAAATTTTGAGGATCCTTAGGAGAAGAAAAACCCATGCCAAGAAATCGCTCCATGTCCGGGGACATACCCCGTAAGATTTTAAGCACATAAATTTTCCATAGATCATAATTTGTGCCATCAAATATAAACAAGTTATTGTGCGCTAATCCCCTAACCGACATCTTTACTCTCAAGGCGGTGAAGCCTAACAACTTGAGGAAGGCATACCCAGAACTGTTCAGGTACTACAACCACAACTTCTGGACGAAGTTTTCTTTAAGGGGGAAAGGCATATATGAGGACCGTGAGATAAAGATGAGGAGTTACTTGAGGCTCCTTTCAAGATCTTGTCTTGACCAATAGAATCTTTGGTTTCCTCTACATTGTTAGAGACACAACAACTAGAGGAAATGGAAGCATTTTTATCATGGCCACAAGACAATGCAAGCATATCATCATTAGATTTATTCAAGCGACTTACACATGATATGCAAGGACTATCAACACAAGCATGTAAATCATTTCTAGTGCTAGATGTGTTTGAGTCCGTAGATGAAGCATTGCAGTGAGATAGAGATGAAGAATCATCAATAGTAAGCTCAATACCAACATTGCAATTTCCATCACCACTCACCATATCATTACTTTGTGTCTTGCCACACATTGGTGAAGTGGATGAAGATGAGAACTCATCACGGCCGGAAGTGGAAGCAATACAATCATCCTTAATAATATTGGACACATCATATTTGTCTTGAAGCTTTGTCCATAATTCATGAGAGCTCCCAAAAGGCATGATTGACGAAGTAACTACATTGCTCACAACAATGGAAAACACATGAGAAGCAAGAGCATCGAGGCAAGAGTTTTTCTCCTCCTCAAGAGATAAATTTTGAGGATCCTTAGGAGAAGAAAAACCCATGCCAAGAAATCGCTCCATGTCCGGGGATATACCCCGTAAGATTTTAAGCACATAAATTTTCCATAGATCATAATTTGTGCCATCAAATATAAACAAGTTATTGTGCGCTAATCCCCTAACCGACATCTTTACTCTCAAGGCGGTGAAGCCTAAGAATGAGAGACCTTGCTCTGATACCAATTGAAAGGACACGGATGTCGCCTAGAGGGGGGGGGGTGAATAGGCGATTAAAAACTTTTACGGGATGGGCTTAACAAATGCGGAATAAAACTAGCGTTTACTTTGTCAAGCCCAAAGCCTATATACTATGGTTCACCTATGTGCACCAACAACTTATTCTAAGCAATACAAGCAAGTATGTGATAGCAAGATATATAAAACTTCAAGCACGATGGCTATCACAAGGTGAAGTGCATAAGTAAAGAGCTCGGGTATAGAGATAACCGAGGCACGCGGGAGATGATGATTTATCCTGGAGTTCACACTCTTGCGAGTGCTAATCTCCGGTGGAGAGGTGCGGTTGCTTAGTGCTCCCGAACGCCACAAGAGGCTCACCTTGAGGTGTGGTTGCTCAATGCACACCAACGCCACAAAGGCCTCACCCCAAGATGCGGTACTCACACCACACACCGAACGCCACGAAGGCGCCTCACCTAAATCTCCAGTGACCCTCGCCACAAAGGCCTAGGTCACGGTTCCACTAAGGGATTTCCTTCGAGGAGGAAACCGGGCCTTACACAAAGATTGGGGCACACATCCACAACTTAATTGGAGGCTCCCAACAAATCGCCACAAAGGCCTAGAATCCGTCTAGGGTTCCAAGAACCCAAGAGTAACAACCTTCTTGTTTTCACCACCACGAATCACCGTGGAGAACTCAAACCAATGCACCAAATGCAATGGCAAGAACACCACAAAGATGCTCAAGTTCTTCTCTCTCAAATTCCAACAAAGCTACAAAAGCTATTGGGGGAATAAGAGAGGAAGAACAAAGGAATTCACAAAGAACACCAAGATCAAGATCTAGAGAGTTCCACTCACAAAGAGATGGATTTGATTGGTAGAAATGTAGATCTAGATATCCTCTCTTTTTTCCCTCAAATGGGGGCAAGAATCATGGAGGGATTGAGAGATAGAGCAAGCTTCTCTAGTTCAACAATGGAGGAGAGAGAGAGAGTGAGAGAAGCCACAACCCAAGGAGGAAGAAGGGGGTATTTATACCCCCAAGAAAATCGATCCGTTGGGCAAATGCAGGGCCGGATAATCCGGCCTAAGTTGGGGCCGGATAATCCGCCCCCCCCGGAAAATCCGGCCTCAGGTACAAAACCTGGCAAAAATCCGGCCAAAAGTCCGGCCCATGTCCAGAGCTGCTTTGCTTCAAGTCCTTAGCCGATTTTGGGGGGGCCGGATATTTTGGGAATATCCGGCCCGGAATATCCGGCCCTGGGGCAATTCCGGCCAAATGTCCGGCCAATAATCTGGCCCCAGTCCAGGGAAGTACTGAGCCGAATGGACTTGAGTCCTTATCCAAAAATCGGGGGCCGGATATTTGGCAAATATCCGGCCCAGAAAATCCGGCCTAGCAAACTTGTAAAATCAATATCTCAAGATTTGAAATAGTTCCCATGACAAGCTCTAGTTCAAATTGGAACCAGAAGGCATATACGAGGACCGTGAGATAAAGATGAGGAGTTACTTGAGGCTCCTTTCAAGATCTTGTCTTGACCAATAGAATCTTTGGTTTCCTCTACATTGTTAGAGACACAACAACTAGAGGAAATGGAAGCATTTTTATCATGGCCACAAGACAATGCAAGCATATCATCATTAGATTTATTCAAGCGACTTACACATGATATGCAAGGACTATCAACACAAGCATGTAAATCATTTCTAGTGCTAGATGTGTTTGAGTCCGTAGATGAAGCATTGCAATGAGATAGAGATGAAGAATCATCAATAGTAAGCTCAATACCAACATTGCAATTTCCATCACCACTCACCATATCATTACTTTGTGTCTTGCCACACATTGGTGAAGTGGATGAAGATGAGAACTCGTCACGGCCGGAAGTGGAAGCAATACAATCATCCTTAATAATATTGGACACATCATATTTTCTTGAAGCTTTGTCCATAATTCATGAGAGCTCCCAAAAGGCATGATTGACGAAGTAACTACATTGCTCACAACAATGGAAAACACATGAGAAGCAAGAGCATCGAGGCAAGAGTTTTTCTCCTCCTCAAGAGATAAATTTTGAGGATCCTTAGGAGAAGAAAAACCCATGCCAAGAAATCGCTCCATGTCCGGGGACATACCCCGTAAGATTTTAAGCACATAAATTGTCCATAGATCATAATTTGTGCCATCAAATATAAACAAGTTATTGTGCGCTAATCCCCTAACCGACATCTTTACTCTCAAGGCGGTGAAGCCTAAGAATGAGAGACCTTGCTCTGATACCAATTGAAAGGACACGGATGTCGCCTAGGGGGGGGGGGGGGTGAATAGGCGATTTAAAACTTTTACGGGATGGGCTTAACAAATGCGGAATAAAACTAGCGTTTACTTTGTCAAGCCCAAAGCCTATATACTATGGTTCACCTATGTGCACCAACAACTTATTCTAAGCAATACAAGCAAGTATGTGATAGCAAGATATATAAAACTTCAAGCACGATGGCTATCACAAGGTGAAGTGCATAAGTAAAGAGCTCGGGTATAGAAACAACCGAGGCACGCGGGAGACGATGATTTATCCCAGAGTTCACACTCTTGCGTGTGCTAATCTCCGTTGGAGAGGTGCGGTTGCTTAGTGCTCCCGAACGCCACAAGAGGCTCACCTTGAGGTGTGGTTGCTCGATGCACACCAACGCCACAAAGGCCTCACCCCAAGATGCGGTACTCACACCACACACCGAACGCCACGAAGGCGCCTCACCTAAATCTCCGGTGACCCTCGCCACAAAGGCCTAGGTCACGGTTCCACTAAGGGATTTCCTTCGAGGAGGAAACCGGGCCTTACACAAAGATTGGGGCACACATCCACAACTTAATTGGAGGCTCCCAACAAATCGCCACAAAGGCCTAGAATCCGTCTAGGGTTCCAAGAACCCAAGAGTAACAACCTTCTTGTTTTCACCACCACGAATCACCGTGGAGAACTCAAACCGATGCACCAAATGCAATGGCAAGAACACCACAAAGATGCTCAAGTCCTTCTCTCTCAAATTCCAACAAAGCTACAAAAGCTATTGGGGGAATAAGAGAGGAAGAACAAAGGAATTCACAAAGAACACCAAGATCAAGATCTAGAGAGTTCCACTCACAAAGAGATGGATTTGATTGGTAGAAATGTAGATCTAGATCTCCTCTCTCTTTTCCCTCAAATGGGGGCAAGAATCATGGAGGGATTGAGAGATAGAGCAAGCTTCTCTAGTTCAACAATGGAGGAGAGAGAGAGTGAGAGAAGCCACATCCCAAGGAGGAAGAAGGGGGGTATTTATACCCCCAAGAAAATCGAGCCGTTGGGCAAATGCAGGGCCGGATAATCCGGCCTAAGTTGGGGCCGGATAATCCGCCCCCCCCCCCCCCCCCGAAAATCCGGCCTCAGGTACAAAACCTGGCAAAAATCCGGCCAAAAGTCCGGCCCATGTCCAGAGCTGCTTTGCTTCAAGTCCTTAGCCGATTTTGGGGGGGCCGGATATTTTGGGAATATCCGGCCCGGAATATCCGGCCCTGGGGCAATTCCGGCCAAATGTCCGGCCAATAATCCGGCCCCAGTCCAGGGAAGTACTGAGCCGAATGGACTTGAGTCCTTAGCCAAAAATCGGGGGCCGGATATTTGGCAAATATCCGGCCCAGAAAATCCGGCCTAGCAAACTTGTAAAATCAATATCTCAAGATTTGAAATAGTTCTCATGACAAGCTCTAGTTCAAATTGGAACCAGAAGGCATATATGAGGACCGTGAGATAAAGATGAGGAGTTACTTGAGGCTCCTTTCAAGATCTTGTCTTGACCAATAGAATCTTTGGTTTCCTCTACATTGTTAGAGACACAACAACTAGAGGAAATGGAAGCATTTTTATCATGGCCACAAGACAATGCAAGCATATCATCATTAGATTTATTCAAGCGACTTACACATGATATGCAAGGACTATCAACACAAGCATGTAAATCATTTCTAGTGCTAGATGTGTTTGAGTCCGTAGATGAAGCATTGCAATGAGATAGAGATGAAGAATCATCAATAGTAAGCTCAATACCAACATTGCAATTTCCATCACCACTCACCATATCATTACTTTGTGTCTTGCCACACATTGGTGAAGTGGATGAAGATGAGAACTCGTCACGGCCGGAAGTGGAAGCAATACAATCATCCTTAATAATATTGGACACATCATATTTGTCTTGAAGATTTGTCCATAATTCATGAGAGCTCCCAAAAGGCATGATTGACGAAGTAACTACATTGCTCACAACAATGGAAAACACATGAGAAGCAAGAGCATCGAGGCAAGAGTTTTTCTCCTCCTCAAGAGATAAATTTTGAGGATCCTTAGGAGAAGAAAAACCCATGCCAAGAAATCGCTCCATGTCCGGGGACATACCCCGTAAGATTTTAAGCACATAAATTTTCCATAGATCATAATTTGTGCCATCAAATATAAACAAGTTATTGTGCGCTAATCCCCTAACCGACATCTTTACTCTCAAGGCGGTGAAGCCTAAGAATGAGAGACCTTGCTCTGATACCAATTGAAAGGACACGGATGTCGCCTAGAGGGGGGGGGGGTGAATAGGCGATTTAAAACTTTTACGGGATGGGCTTAACAAATGCGGAATAAAACTAGCGTTTACTTTGTCAAGCCCAAAGCCTATATACTATGGTTCACCTATGTGCACCAACAACTTATTCTAAGCAATACAAGCAAGTATGTGATAGCAAGATATATAAAACTTCAAGCACGATGGCTATCACAAGGTGAAGTGCATAAGTAAAGAGATCGGGTATAGAGATAACCGAGGCATGCGGGAGACGATGATTTATCCCGGAGTTCACACTCTTGCGAGTGCTAATCTCCGGTGGAGAGGTGCGGTTGCTTAGTGCTCCCGAGCGCCACAAGAGGCTCACCTTGAGGTGTGGTTGCTCGATGCACACCAACGCCACAAAGGCCTCACCCCAAGATGCGGTACTCACACCACACACCGAACGCCACGAAGGCGCCTCACCTAAATCTCTGGTGACCCTCGCCACAAAAGCCTAGGTCACGGTTCCACTAAGGGATTTTCTTCGAGGAGGAAACCGGGCCTTACACAAAGATTGGGGCACACATCCACAACTTAATTGGAGGCTCCCAACAAATCGCCACAAAGGCCTAAAATCCATCTAGGGTTCCAAGAACCCAAGAGTAACAACCTTCTTGTTTTCACCACCACGAATCACCGTGGAGAACTCAAACCGATGCACCAAATGCAATGGCAAGAACACCACAAAGATGCTTAAGTCCTTCTCTCTCAAATTCCAACAAAGCTACAAAAGCTATTGGGGGAATAAGAGAGGAAGAACAAAGGAATTCACAAAGAACACCAAGATCAAGATCTAGAGAGTTCCACTCACATAGAGATGGATTTGATTGGTAGAAATGTAGATCTAGATCTCCTCTCTCTTTTCCCTCAAATGGGGGCAAGAATCATGGAGGGATTGAGAGATAGAGCAAGCTTCTCTAGTTCAACAATGGAGGAGAGAGAGAGTGAGAGAAGCCACAGCCCAAGGAGGAAGAAGGGGGGTATTTATACCCCCAAGAAAATCGAGCCGTTGGGCAAATGCAGGGCCGGATAATCCGGTCTAAGTTGGGGCCGGATAATCCCCCCCCCCCCCCCCCGGAAAATCCGGCCACAGGTACAAAACCTGGCAAAAATCCGGCCAAAATTCCGGCCCATGTCCAGAGCTGCTTTGCTTCAAGTCCTTAGCCGATTTTGGGGGGGGCCGGATATTTTGGGAATATCCGGCCCGGAATATCCGGCCCTGGGGCAATTCCGGCCAAATGTCCGGCCAATAATCCGGCCCCAGTCCAGGGAAGTACTGAGCCGAATGGACTTGAGTCCTTATCCAAAAATCGGGGGCCGGATATTTGGCAAATATCCGGCCCAGAAAATCCGGCCTAGCAAACTTGTAAAATCAATATCTCAAGATTTGAAATAGTTCTCATGACAAGCTCTAGTTCAAATTGGAACCAGAAGGCATATATGAGGACCGTGAGATAAAGATGAGGAGTTACTTGAGGCTCCTTTCAAGATCTTGTCTTGACCAATAGAATCTTTGGTTTCCTCTACATTGTTAGAGACACAACAACTAGAGGAAATGGAAGCATTTTTATCCTGGCCAAAAGACAATGCAAGCATATCATCATTAGATTTATTCAAGCGACTTACACATGATATGCAAGGACTATCAACACAAGCATGTAAATCATTTCTAGTGCTAGATGTGTTTGAGTCCGTAGATGAAGCATTGCAATGAGATAGAGATGAAGAATCATCAATAGTAAGCTCAATACCAACATTGCAATTTCCATCACCACTCACCATATCATTACTTTGTGTCTTGCCACACATTGGTGAAGTGGATGAAGATGAGGACTCGTCACGGCCGGAAGTGGAAGCAATACAATCATCCTTAATAATATTGGACACATCATATTTGTCTTGAAGCTTTGTCCATAATTCATGAGAGCTCCCAAAAGGCATGATTGACGAAGTAACTACATTGCTCACAACAATGGAAAACACATGAGAAGCAAGAGCATCGAGGCAAGAGTTTTTCTCTTCCTCAAGAGATAAATTTTGAGGATCCTTAGGAGATGAAAAACCCATGCCAAGAAATCGCTCCATGTCCGGGAACATACCCCGTAAGATTTTAAGCACATAAATTTTCCATAGATCATAATTTGTGCCATCAAATATAAACAAGTTATTGTGCGCTAATCCCCTAACTGACATCTTTACTCTCAAGGCGGTGAAGCCTAAGAATGAGAGACCTTGCTCCGATACCAATTGAAAGGACACGGATGTCGCCTAGAGGGGGGGGGGGGGGGTGAATAGGCGATTTAAAACTTTTACGGGATGGGCTTAACAAATGCGGAATAAAACTAGCGTTTACTTTGTCAAGCCCAAAGCCTATATACTATGGTTCACCTATGTGCACCAACAACTTATTCTAAGCAATACAAGCAAGTATGTGATAGCAAGATATATAAAACTTCAAGCACGATGGCTATCACAAGGTGAAGTGCATAAGTAAAGAGCTCGGGTATAGAGATAACCGAGGCACGCGGGAGACGATGATTTATCCCGGAGTTCACACTCTTGCGAGTGCTAATCTCCGGTGGAGAGGTGCGGTTGCTTAGTGCTCCCGAACGCCACAAGAGGCTCACCTTGAGGTGTGGTTGCTCGATGCACACCAACGCCACAAAGGCCTCACCCCAAGATGCGGTACTCACACCACACACCGAACGCCACGAAGGCGCCTCACCTAAATCTCTGGTGACCCTAGCCACAAAGGCCTAGGTCACGGTTCCACTAAGGGATTTCCTTCGAGGAGGAAACCGGGCCTTACACAAAGATTGGGGCACACATCCACAACTTAATTGGAGGCTCCCAACAAATCGCCACAAAGGCCTAGAATCCGTCTAGGGTTCCAAGAACCCAAGAGTAACAACCTTCTTGTTTTCACCACCACGAATCACTGTGGAGAACTCAAACCGATGCACCAAATGCAATGGCAAGAACACCACAAAGATGCTCAAGTCCTTCTCTCTCAAATTCCAACAAAGCTACAAAAGCTATTGGGGGAATAAGAGAGGAAGAACAAAGGAATTCACAAAGAACACCAAGATCAAGATCTAGAGAGTTCCACTCACAAAGAGATGGATTTGATTGGTAGAAATGTAGATCTAGATCTCCTCTCTCTTTTCCCTCAAATGGGGGCAAGAATCATGGAGGGATTGAGAGATAGAGCAAGCTTCTCTAGTTCAACAATGGAGGAGAGAGAGAGTGAGAGAAGCCACAGCCCAAGGAGGAAGAAGGGGGGTATTTATACCCCCAAGAAAATCGAGCCGTTGGGCAAATGCAGGGCCGGATAATCCGGCCTAAGTTGGGGCCGGATAATCCGCCCCCCGAAAAATCCGGCCACAGGTACAAAACCTGGCAAAAATCCGGCCAAAAGTCCGGCCCATGTCCAGAGCTGCTTTGCTTCAAGTCCTTAGCCGATTTTGGGGGGCCCGGATATTTTGGGAATACCCGGCCCGGAATATCCGGCCCTGGGGCAATTCCGGCCAAATGTCCGGCCAATAATCCTGCCCCAGTCCAGGGAAGTACTGAGCCGAATGGACTTGAGTCCTTATCCAAAAATCGGGGGCCGGATATTTGGCAAATATCCGGCCCAGAAAATCCGGCCTAGCAAACTTGTAAAATCAATATCTCAAGATTTGAAATAGTTCTCATGACAAGCTCTAGTTCAAATTGGAACCAGAAGGCATATATGAGGACCGTGAGATAAAGATGAGGAGTTACTTGAGGCTCCTTTCAAGATCCTGTCTTGACCAATAGAATCTTTGGTTTCCTCTACATTGTTAGAGACACAACAACTAGAGGAAATGGAAGCATTTTTATCATGGCCACAAGACAATGCAAGCATATCATCATTAGATTTATTCAAGCGACTTACACATGATATGCAAGGACTATCAACACAAGCATGTAAATCATTTCTAGTGCTAGATGTGTTTGAGTCCGTAGATGAAGCATTGCAATGAGATAGAGATGAAGAATCATCAATAGTAAGCTCAATACCAACATTGCAATTTCCATCACCACTCACCATATCATTACTTTGTGTCTTGCCACACATTGGTGAAGTGGATGAAGATGAGAACTCGTCATGGCCGGAAGTGGAAGCAATACAATCATCCTTAATAATATTGGACACATCATATTTGTCTTGAAGCTTTGTCCATAATTCATGAGAGCTCCCAAAAGGCATGATTGACGAAGTAACTACATTGCTCACAACAATGGAAAACACATGAGAAGCAAGAGCATCGAGGCAAGAGTTTTTCTCCTCCTCAAGAGATAAATTTTGAGGATCCTTAGGAGAAGAAAAACCCATGCCAAGAAATCGCTCCATGTCCGGGAACATACCCCGTAAGATTTTAAGCACATAAATTTTCCATAGATCATAATTTGTGCCATCAAATATAAACAAGTTATTGTGCGCTAATCCCCTAACTGACATCTTTACTCTCAAGGCGGTGAAGCCTAAGAATGAGAGACCTTGCTCTGATACCAATTGAAAGGACACGGATGTCGCCTAGAGGGGGGGGGGGGGTGAATAGGCGATTTAAAACTTTTACGGGATGGGCTTAACAAATGCGGAATAAAACTAGCGTTTACTTTGTCAAGCCCAAAGCCTATATACTATGGTTCACCTATGTGCACCAACAACTCATTCTAAGCAATACAAGCAAGTATGTGATAGAAAGATATATAAAACTTCAAGCACGATGGCTATCACAAGGTGAAGTGCATAAGTAAAGAGCTCGGGTATAGAGATAACCGAGGCACGCGGGAGACGATGATTTATCCCGGAGTTCAGACTCTTGCGAGTGCTAATCTCCGGTGGAGAGGTGCGGTTGCTTAGTGCTCCCGAACGCCACAAGAGGCTCACCTTGAGGTGTGGTTGCTCGATGCACACCAACGCCACAAAGGCCTCACCCCAAGATGCGTTACTCACACCACACACCGAACGCCACAAAGGCGCCTCACCTAAATCTCCGGTGACCCTCGCCACAAAGGCCTAGGTCACGGTTCCACTAAGGGATTTCCTTCGAGGAGGAAACCGGGCCTTACACAAAGATTGGGGCACACATCCACAACTTAATTGGAGGCTCCCAACAAATCGCCACAAAGGCCTAGAATCCGTCTAGGGTTCCAAGAACCCAAGAGTAACAACCTTCTTGTTTTCACCACCACGAATCACCGTGGAGAACTCAAACCGATGCACCAAATGCAATGGCAAGAACACCACAAAGATGCTCAAGTCCTTCTCTCTCAAATTCCAACAAAGCTACAAAAGCTATTGGGGGAATAAGAGAGGAAGAACAAAGGAATTCACAAAGAACACCAAGATCAAGATCTAGAGAGTTCCACTCACAAAGAGATGGATTTGATTGGTAGAAATGTAGATCTAGATCTCCTCTCTCTTTTCCCTCAAATGGGGGCAAGAATCATGGAGGGATTGAGAGATAGAGCAAGCTTCTCTAGTTCAACAATGGAGGAGAGAGAGAGTGAGAGAAGCCACAGCCCAAGGAGGAAGAAGGGGGGTATTTATACCCCCAAGAAAATCGAGCCGTTGGGCAAATGCAGGGCCGGATAATCCGGCCTAAGTTGGGGCCGGATAATCCGCCCCCCCGGAAAATCCGGCCTCAGGTACAAAACCTGGCAAAAATCCGGCCAAAAGTCCGGCCCATGTCCAGAGCTGCTTTGTTTCAAGTCCTTAGCCGATTTTGGGGGCCCCGGATATTTTGGGAATACCCGGCCCGGAATATCCGGCCCTGGGGCAATTCCGGCCAAATGTCCGGCCAATAATCCGGCCCCAGTCCAGGGAAGTACTGAGCCGAATGGACTTGAGTCCTTATCCAAAAATCGGGGGCCGGATATTTGGCAAATATCCGGCCCAGAAAATCCGGCCTAGCAAACTTGTAAAATCAATATCTCAAGATTTGAAATAGTTCTCATGACAAGCTCTAGTTCAAATTGGAACCAGAAGACATATATGAGGGCCGTGAGATAAAGATGAGGAGTTACTTGAGGCTCCTTTCAAGATCTTGTCTTGACCAATAGAATCTTTGGTTTCCTCTACATTGTTAGAGACACAACAACTAGAGGAAATGGAAGCATTTTTATCATGGCCACAAGACAATGCAAGCATATCATCATTAGATTTATTCAAGCGACTTACACATGATATGCAAGGACTATCAACACAAGCATGTAAATCATTTCTAGTGCTAGATGTGTTTGAGTCCGTAGATGAAGCATTGCAATGAGATAGAGATGAAGAATCATCAATAGTAAGCTCATTACCAACATTGCAATTTCCATCACCACTCACCATATCATTACTTTGTGTCTTGCCACACATTGGTGAAGTGGATGAAGATGAGAACTCGTCACGGCCGGAAGTGGAAGCAATACAATCATCCTTAATAATATTGGACACATCATATTTGTCTTGAAGCTTTGTCCATAATTCATGAGAGCTCCCAAAAGGCATGATTGACGAAGTAACTACATTGCTCACAACAATGGAAAACACATGAGAAGCAAGAGCATCGAGGCAAGAGTTTTTCTCCTCCTCAAGAGATAAATTTTGAGGATCCTTAGGAGAATAAAAACCCATGCCAAGAAATCGCTCCATGTCCGGGAACATACCCCGTAAGATTTTAAGCACATAAATTTTCCATAGATCATAATTTGTGCCATCAAATATAAACAAGTTATTGTGCGCTAATCCCCTAACTGACATCTTTACTCTCAAGGCGGTGAAGCCTAAGAATGAGCGACCTTGCTCTGATACCAATTGAAAGGACACGGATGTCGCCTAGAGGGGGGGTAAATAGGCGATTTAAAACTTTTACGGGATGGGCTTAACAAATGTAGAATAAAACTAGCGTTTACTTTGTCAAGCCCAAATCCTATATACTATGGTTCACCTATGTGCACCAACAACTTATTCTAAGTAATACAAGCAAGTATGTGATAGCAAGATATATAAAACTTCAAGCACGATGGCTATCACAAGGTGAAGTGCATAAGTAAAGAGCTCGGGTATAGAGATAACCGAGGCACGCGGGAGACGATGATTTATACCGGAGTTCACACTCTTGCGAGTGCTAATCTCCGGTGGAGAGGTGCGGTTGCTTAGTGCTCCCGAACGCCACGAAGGCGCCTCACCTAAATCTCCGGTGACCATCGCCACAAAGGCCTAGGTCACGGTTCCACTAAGGGATTTCCTTGGAGGAGGAAACCGGGCCTTACACAAAGATTTGGGCACACATCCACAACTTAATTGGAGGCTCCCAACAAATCGCCACAAAGGCCTAGAATCCGTCTAGGGTTCCAGGAACCCAAGAGTAACAACCTTCTTGTTTTCACCACCACGAATCACCGTGGAGAACTCAAACCGATGCACCAAATGCAATGGCAAGAACACCACAAAGATGCTCAAGTCCTTCTCTCTCAAATTCCAACAAAGCTACAAAAGCTATTGGGGGAATAAGAGAGGAAGAACAAAGGAATTCACAAAGAACACCAAGATCAAGATCTAGAGAGTTCCACTCACAAAGAGATGGATTTGATTGGTAGAAATGTAGATCTAGATCTCCTCTCTCTTTTCCCTCAAATGGGGGCAAGAATCATGGAGGGATTAAGAGATAGAGCAAGCTTCTCTAGTTCAACAATGGAGGAGAGAGAGAGTGAGAGAAGCCACAGCCCAAGGAGGAAGAAGGGGGGTATTTATAGACCCCAAGAAAATCGAGCCGTTGGGCAAATGCAGGGCCGGATAATCCGGCCTAAGTTGGGGTCGGATAATCCGCCCCCCCCCCCCCGGAAAATCCGGCCTCAGGTACAAAACCTGGCAAAAATCCGGCCAAAAGTCCGGCCCATGTCCAGAGCTGCTTTGCTTCAAGTCCTTAGCCGATTTTGGGGGGCCGGATATTTTGGGAATATCCGGCCCTGGGGCAATTCTGGCCAAATGTCCGGCCAATAATCCGGCCCCAGTCCAGGGAAGTACTGAGCCGAATGGACATGAGTCCTTAGCCAAAAATCGGGGGCCGGATATTTGGCAAATATCCGGCCCAGAAAATCCGCCCTAGCAAACCTGTAAAATCAATATCTCAAGATTGGTAGCTCCGAATGGAGTGAAACCAATTTTGTTGGAAATATGGAAACTAGTGGGGGGGGGGGGTGATTTTCTATTATTTTTAGAGGTGCAACACCTCAACATGAGAAACTGAGAAAATCACCAAACTCGAAAACGCAACAAGAGATCTATGCAAACTCCGTTTTCGATGAACTAGAGCTTGTCATGAGAATAAGCACAAGCTCTAAAACATCACATGGATAAGATCCAAATAACAACCAAGAAAGATGATGCAAGGATGTAAAGGTTTGAGCTCTCTCCGAACGATACGATCGAGTTACTCACTCGCGAGCCCTCTTGATAGTACGGCAACTAAACTATAAACCGGTCTCCAACTACACCATGAGACCGGTGAGAAAGAAACCCTATCAAGAGCAAACCTTAACCTTGCGCATTCCACTTGAGCTCGATGATGACGATCTTGACCGCAACAAGATGGAACGCCTTTCTTGCTTGTGCTTGCTTGACGAAGTCTTGTAGATTGCTCCCCCATAAACCACCATGGGAGAGCTTCTTCTTCAGCGCAACTTCACATATCCATGATCACCAAATGGATGACAAGAGTCAATCAAAGGATCTCTTCGATATGGCTCATCTTGAACTAGCACTTCATTTCTCCATGGCAAGCTTCAAGCATATGATCTCTTCGAGTTGGCTCATCTTGAAATTGCACTTCATTTCTTCATTCTTTATCATGTTGATGTCTTGAAGTAACTTGAGGGCACACTTCATCTTCATCTTCAAGACATACTTGACACTTGATATCCTTCATAAATTTCTTCTTATTGCAACCTTGAAGCCAACAAATGGTTCAAGAATTGCCTATGGACAACACCTACAAATATAACTCAATGCAAATATTAGTCCATAGGGATTGTCATTAATTACCAAAACCACACATGGGGGCTCCATGCACTTTCACAACCTTTTGAAGAAATGGTTATTAAAACATGCGTTGGTATTAGACTTTCTGGTCTAGTATCGTAGCTAGTGCATTACACACCTCTTTCCTAATATGAACTTGTTGAGTATGCTCGTACTCATACCTCTTATAATCCCTTGCTTAGAATGTCTGAACCACCTAGCGGAAACAACTGAAGGACAAGGAGGAGCCAAGGAGATATACTATGAGGAGCCTGGCCTCTCAGGCGGAATCGAAGGCGTAGACTATCTCATCGTCTACGGAAACGGGGAGGCATCATAAGGAAACCAAGCCTGAACTACCTTAGTACTAGTGGTAACCGAGCAGTACGAAGTCCTAGTATTTAGCTGCTCGGGAGGAAATAAATGTATAACCTGCTTAAACTCTTATATTGTAAGCTAAGTTGGGTTCACCTCGGACCTAGGAGTATTCCTCTCTGGACCTAGGAGGAGCTCCAAGATGGTGTATATATTTGGTTTGTAATAATGTATGAATGAGTTATGGACCAGCTATGTTCTGTTGTACTACTCTGAGGGATGTAATATTTGCGGACTGGTACTTCGCGAATGTTATATCAACGACTAGCATACTACAACATGAAGTGGTATGCAGGGTCACCACATGTGCATCCTTTATGCCATTAGGGCATGACGTTGTTGCAGAGGCTGAGTGTAATCGGTATCTTCGCGATATTAATATATGCTCTTTATCAGAAAAAACTAACTTTTGCCTTTGAGCTTTTTTCAGAGATTATTTTATACAGTGTGTACTTACTTGCCAAAAATGTTGGCATATACTTGGACCGCTACCGGCTTCAAATTGTGCAATTTTAACTATAGTTAGTTTTCCTTTGAGTCTATGCGGCTGGAAAAAAATGTTGACTATATTTGGAACTCGATGCTCCCTTCGATCTATATAATAAGTTTTGCTGATTTAGTATAACTTTTTAGTACAACTTTATACTAAATGAACAATAGTTAATATGTGATGGAGTAGGAGAAATTAACGAGAAATTCACTTTTGTACACCTTCTTCCTCCTCTATTTACATGGTGTTCTTGTTTCTAGTGATTTAACTTTAACCTGCAAATATATAAGACATGTGTCATGAATATTACAAATTTTTGTACACAACACACTCGTCAAAATGTTTGAGAGGGAGGTAGGGAGAGGCTAGAAGCACAATGGTGGAAGGTATGCGATGTGGAGAAGGCAAAGTGAGGAAGAAAGACATGGGATGAACGAGAACATAAGGAGAGTGGAGAAAGACATGTGATACGTGTTGTTTTATGGTGGGCTCATCATTGGTTCTACAAAGATCTAGTTCATGCACTTTTCTAGTTAATTTCACTTGGTTGGCTTGCCCCCGTCATGCGGCCAATTACCGGTGAGTGACTTTTTATAAATAAATCAAACCTCAAAGAAAACGAAATAATATAACCTCTAAGAAAATGGATAACAAGTACTAATAATTAATTTAGAAAGGAACTGTTAGACTTCTTAAAATATGGTAATCTTAGTAAATATATCAAATAGGAAAAAAATAACAATCAAAGGTTAAGTTTGGACATCTGAAAGGACATGGATCCTCCATGTTTGGTTTTATAATTGATGATAATTTCTATGGACTAATGGTTACATTGAGTTTCCCTTATAGATTTTTTTCATAGGCAATGCTTGAACCATATGTTGGTTTCAAGGTTGCAAGAAGAAGCAAATGAAGAAGATAAAATGCCAAGTATGTCTTGAAGAAGAAGAAGAAGGAGCAAGTTCTCATGCACATCTTCAAGACATCAACAATATGAAGAATGAAGACCGTGAAGTGCAATGAAGAAGAATGAAGACGGAGACATGCATTGAACAAGAGGCATGAAGACGGAGCTTGCCATCCATATGTTGGTCATGGGTACATGAAGATATGATGAAGAAGACGCTCTCCCATGATAGATCATGGGGGAGCAATCCTCAAGATTTCATCAAGCAAGCACAATCACGAAAGGTGTTCCATCTTGAAGCGGTCAAGATCGTCATCGTCAAGCTCAAGTGGATTGCGCAAGGTCAAAGTTTGTTCTTTTTAGGTTTTATCTCTTACCGGTCTCTTGTTGGTGTTGGGAGACCAGGTGTTTAGGATAGTTGGTCGTACTATCAAGAGGATTCTTGAATGAGTAACTTGGTCGTATTGTTCGGAGAGAGCTCACTAATAGGAAAAGCCTTATAGATGGGGTTCTATTTCTGTGACGCACCAGCTATTCGTGCGCCACATAAACAATTTATGTGCCGCACCAGACTAGGTGCGCCACAGAAATAGCTTATTTTTGTGGCACACCTGGCACACATGCGCCACAGAAATATGGTGGGGCCCACACCCGATCAGCCCCAATCATTGGTTTCGCTATTTATGTGGCGCATAGGACCCCGTGCGCCACAAAATTAGGGCATTCTGTCGCGCACCAGCCCCGTGCGCCACAGAAATAAGATATTCTGTGGCGCACCACAAACACATGTGCCACTGAATGTGGCCTTTCTGTGGCGCACCTCACCCATGCGTCACAGAAATAAGTTTTTTCTTCTCCACGCAACAATATAAAAGAAATAGATATAAATTTCAAAAAATAAAATCATTCGAAGGTGCCCATGTATTATGTCATCTAGTACCACTGAAAATTAATAAACATGAATTTCGACCTTTTTTTTGCAAAATTGCGTTGCAAAATCATTAAACTGGATTTCTGGTTGCATACGAACTCGAAAAAAAACACACAATATATCAAAATGACCGGGAGAAAATTCTACATCCGAATTCACCACGGCTTTCCCGGATGGACATTTCTTAGCATTGCCAAATTCGAAAAGAGTAAAAAGTTATGGCAAAATAAAGCTTTTTTGCTGCAAAATAGAAAATTTGAAAAAAAAACTGTGGTGCACCAAGTGCCCATGCGCCACAGAATTAAGCTCCAAAATTTGAATTTTCTGCCGCCCTCCTCCACTTCTCCTCACTTGTCGTCACTTCTCCCCACTTCTCCTCCTTGCATGCAAACTTATCCTCCTCCACTTCTCCTCCTCCTCCTCCTCTCCTCCACCACCACCACCTCCTCCGGCCGGCCTCCTCCTCCTACTCCGGCGACCACCTCCTTCGACCTCCTCCGGCGACCTCCTCCGGTGACCACCACCTTCTCCTACTCCTCCTCCTCCTCCTCCTCCTCCGGCGACCACCACCTCCTCCTCCTCCACCACTGATGACCCACAAGTATAGGGGATCGCAACAGTCTTCGAGGGAAGTAAAACCCAATTTATTGATTCGACACAAGGGGAGCCAAAGAATATTTGTAAGACTTAACAGCGGAGTTGTCAATTCAGCTGCACCTGGAAACAGACTTGCTCGCGAGAGTTTATCAGTAGCAACAATTTTATAGCAGTAGTAGTAGTGAAATATAAGCAGCAGTGTAATAAAGACAGCAGTAGTGATTATAGTAAATAACATGATTAAAATACTGTAGGCGCAGGGATGGATGAACGGGCGCTGCATGGATAAGAGAACTCATGTAACAATCAAGGTAGGGCATTTGCAGATAATAATAAAACAGTATCCAAGTACTAAATAACCATAGGCATGTGTTCCGTATATAGTCGTACGTGCTCGTAATGAGAAACTTGCACAACATCTTTTGTCCTACCAGCCGGTGGCAGCCGGGCCTCTAGGGAAACTACTGGTAATTAAGGTACTCCTTTTAATAGAGTACCGAAGCAAAGCATTAACACTCTGTGAACACATGTGATCCTCATATCACAGCCTTCCCCTCCGGTTGTCCCAATTTCTGTCACTTTGGGGCCTCGGGTTCCGGACAGCAATATGTGTATACAACTTGCAGGTAAGACCATAAAACAATGAATATCATCATGAATCAATAACATGTTCAGATCTGAAATCATGTTACTCGGGCCCTAGTGACAAGCATTAAGCATAACAAGTTGCAACAATATCATAAAAGTACCAACAACAGATACTAGGCACTATGCCCTAACAATCTTATGCTATTACATGAGCAATCTCATCCAATCCCTACCATCCCCTACAGCCTACAACGGGGATTTACTCACACATGGATGGGGGAAACATGGATGGTTGATGGAGAGGCGTCGGTGGTGATGATGGCGATGATCTCCTCCAATTCTCCGTCCCGGCAGGGTGCCAGAACGGAGCTTCTGATCCCGAGACGGAGTTTCGCGATGGCGGCGGAGGTCTGGATGTCTTATGGCAATTTCGTCGAACCCCCGTGCGTTTTTAGGTCAAAGGCCTTAAGTAGTCCAGAGGGGAGCGTCGGTGGAGTCCCGAGGGGCCCACCCCATAGGGTGGCGCCACCCCCCCTCCTGGCCGCGCCGGCTGATGGGGAGGAGGCCCTGGGCCTCCTCTGGCCTGGCCCTTCTGGCTCCGTGAGTCTTCTGGCGAAATAGAATTTCTGTGATTTTTTTGGATTTTTCCGAGCACTTTGGTTTTTGGGCCATTTCTGCAATAAACAGACATAATAAATAGAAACTAGCACTGTGGTATCTTGTTAATAGGTTAGTCCAATAAATGCCATAATATGATATAAAGTGCATATAAAACATGTAGCAATTGGTATAAAATAAGCATGGAACATCAGAAATTATAGATACGTTGGAGACGTATCAAGCATCCCCAAGCTTAGTTCGTACTCGCCCTCGAGTAGGTAAACGATAACAAGGATAATTTCTGAAGTGACATGGTACTATCTTGATCAATACTATTGTAAAGCATATGAGATGAATGAAGTGATTCAAAGCAATGGTAAAGATGATGACTAAACAACTGAATCATATAGCAAAGACTTTTCATGAATAGTACTTTCAAGACAAGCATCAATAAGTCTTGCATAAGAGTTAACTCATAAAGCAATAAATTCTTAATAGAAGGTTTTGAAACAACACAAAGGAAGATATAAGTTTCAGCAGTTGCTTTCAACTTCAACATGTATATCTCATGGATAATTGTCAACACAAAGTAATATGATGAGTGCAAATAAGCAAGTATGTAAGAATCAATGCACACAGTTGACACAAGTGTTTGCTTCTAAGATGGAAAGAAGTAGGTAAACTGACTCAACATAAAGTAAAAGAAAGGCCCTTCGCAGAGGGAAGTATGGATTACTCATGTGCTAGAGCTTTTATTTTGAAAACATGGAATTTTTTTTGTCAACGGTAGTAATAATTCATATGTGTTATGCATAAAACATCCTATAAGTTGCAAGCCTCATGCATCGAATACCAATAGTGCTCGCACCTTGTCCTAATTAGCTCGGATTTCCATGGATTATCATTGCATTACATATGTTTCAACCAAGTGTCACAAAGGGGTACCTCTATGTCACCTGTACAAAAGTCCAAGGAGATAGATCGCATTTGATTTCTCGTTTTTGATAAATCTCAACTTGAGGACATCCATACCGGGACAACATAGAAAACATATAATGGACTCCTCTTTAATGCTTAAGCATTCAACAACAGATAATATTCTCATAAGAGATTGAGGATTAATGTCCAAGCTGAAACTTCCACCATGATACATGGCTTTGGTTAGCGGCCCAATGTTCTTCTCTAACAATATGCATACTCAAACCATTCAACTCATGGCAAATCTCCCTTACTTCAGACAAGACGAACATGCATAGCAACTCACATGATATTCAACAAAGGTGTAAAAGGTCGATAGCGTCCCCAGAAGCATGGTTACCGCTCAACAAGCAACTTATAAGAAATAAGATACATACGCCATATTCTTTACCACAATAGTTTTTAGGCTACTTTCCCATGAGCTATGTATTGCAAAGACAAGGAATGAAATTTTAAAGGTAGCACGCAAGCAATTTACTTTGGAATGGCAGAGAAATACCACATAGTAGGTAGTTATGGTGGACACAAATGGCATAAGTTTTGGCTCAAGGTTTTGGATGCACGAGAAGCATTCCCTCTCAGTACAAGGCTTTGGCTAGCAAGGTTGTTTGAATCAAACACAAGTATGAACCGGTACAGCAAAACTTACATAGGAACATATTGCAAGCATTATAAGACTCTACACTGTCCTCCTTATTGTTCAAACACTTATACAGGAAAATATCTAGACTTTAGAGAGACCAATCATGCAAACCAAATTTCAACAAGCTCTATGGTAGTTCTCCATTAATAGGTTTAAACTTCATGATGCAAGAGTTTAAACATGATCTACTTGAGAGCTCAAAACAATTTCCAAGTATCAAATTATTCAAGACAATATACCAATTACCACATGAAGCATTTTTTGTTTCCAACCAAATAGCAATAAATGAAGCGGTTTTCAACTTCACCATGAATATTAAAAGTAAAACTAAGAACACCAGTGTTCAATATGAAAAAGCGGAGCGTGTCTTTCTCCCACACAAGGAATGCTAGGATCCGAGTTTATTCAAACACAAACAAAAATAAAAACATACATACGCTCCAAGTAAAGCACATAAGATGTGACGGAATAAAAACATAGTTTCACTAGAGGTGACCTGATAAGTTATCGATGAAGAAGGGGATGCCTTGGGCATCCCCAAGCTTAGATGCTTGAGTCTTCTTGAAATATGCAGGGATGAACCACGGGGGAATCCCCAAGCTTAGACTTTTCACTCTTCTTGATCATATTATATCATCCTCCTCTCTTGATCCTTGAAAACTTCCTCCACACCAAACTCAAAACAATCTCATTAGAGGGTTAGTGCATAATCAAAAATTCACATGTTCAGAGAGGACACAATCATTCCTAACACTTCTGGACATTACCCAAGGCTACTGAAATTTAATGGAGCAAAGTAATCCACTCAAACACAGTAAAGAAGGCAATGTGAAATAAAGGGCAGAATCTGTTAAAACAGAACAGTCCGTAAAGACGATTTTTTTCGAGGCACTTAACATGCTCAGATGAAGAAGCTCAAATTGAATGAAAGTTGCATACATATCTGAGGATTACTCATGAACTTTCTCAGATTTTTTAGAGTTTTCTACAGAGAGATCTACTCAAATTCGTGAAAGCTAGAAATCTGTTACTGCGCAGAAATCCAAATCTAGTATCAACCTTCTATCAAAGACTTTACTTGGCACAACAATGCAATAAAGTAAAGATACAAAGGTATTGCTACAGTAGTAACAAGCACCTTGACTCAAATATAAAACAAAAATTGCAGAAATAAAACAATGGGTTGTCTCCCATAAGCGCTTTTCTTTAACGCCTTTCAGCTAGGCGCAGAAGATTTTAATGATGCTCACATGAAAACTAAAGCATCTTGAAAAACAAGTAGTACTACAGAAAGTAAAAAAATGTGGAGAAAGAAAGAAATGTTGTTTAGCTCTTCTATGCATATAAAATGTACTTGTTAACAAGGTTGATCAAGTCTTGCCGCCAAATAAATTTTTCATGACACAAGAAGAAATAAACCTCAAATCAATCATGTTACCTTATATTGTATTGATATGGATCCAGTCATAGTATTTTGATATCCTTGTTTAGGCTTATATATAGGACAATCAATAACTCCCACTTTGATAGTTCTCAAATTAGAAATTGTATTAACCTCATATATTTTATCAATCCTCTTGGGAAAATAAACAGTATGCTCCTTGTCATCAACATTAGAAGTAAATTTTCCTTTATTGCAATCAATAACAGCCCTGCAGTGTTAAGAAAAGGTCTTCCAAGAGTAATAGACATATTATCATCTTCAGGCATTTCCAACACAACAAAATCAGTTAATATTAAGCAATTATTAGTAACTTGAACAGGAACATCCTCACATATACCAACATGAATAGCAGTAGATTTATCAGCCATTTGCAAAGATATATCAGTTGGTATCAACTTATCTAAATAAAGTCTCTTGTAAAGAGAAAAAGGCATAACACTAACTCCTGCTCCCAAATCACATAGAGCAGTTCTAACATAATTATTCTTGATGGAACAAGGGATAGTCGGTATACCTGGGTCTCCCAGCTTCTTTGGAACTTTGCCATTGAAAGAGTAATTAGCAAGCATAGTTCAAATCTCCTCATTAGGTATTTTCCTTTTGTTAGAGACAATATCTTTCATATACTTTGAATAAGGAGGCAATTTAATAGCATCGGTCAAAGGGATTTGCAGGAACAAAGGTTTCATTCAATCACAAAATTTATTATAGTGTTCTTCCTCCTTTGATTTTAGTTTCTTAACAGGAAAAGGCATTTGCTTTTGAACCCAAGGTTCTCTTTCATTACCATGTTTCTTAGCAATAAAATCTTCTTTAGTGTACTTTTTATTTTTAGCATGCTTTTCAGGTTCATCTTCAACCTCTTCTTTATTAGAAACATCATTCTTATCATTATCTTTATCATGTTCATTACCACTTTCAGTTTCAGCATCAGAAATAGAAATACTATTAGGATCATTAACAGGCTCAGATGATTCTACAACAGTTTTATGTTTCTTCTTATTTTTCTTAGAAGGAGCACTAGTTTCTTTAGTTCGTTGAGAATCTTGTTCAACTCTTTTGGGATGCCCCTCAGGATATAAAGGATCTTGAGTAGAAACACCACCTCTAGTTGTTACTTCATAAGCATGTTTTTCTTTAGAAGTATTTTTTAACAAGTCATTTTGCACTTTAGTAAGTTGATCAATTTGAGTTTGAACCATATGAAAATGTTTAACAAGCATCTTAACATCATTGGAGGTTCTCTCCACAATATCATGCAATTTACTAATAGCTCGAGAATTTTCCATTAAATGATTCTCTACTCTCATATTAAAATTATCTTGCTTAACAACATAATTATCAAACTCATCTAAACATTGATCAGGAGGTTTTGAGTAAGGAATATCTTCTTTATCAAAGCGTTGAAGAGAATGTACCTCAATCCTGGATGAAGGGGGAGTTATCTTACATAAATCTTCTATGGGGGGTAAATTCTTCACATCTTCAGATTTAATACCTTTCTCTTTAAGAGATTTCTTGGCTTCCCTCATATCTTCATCATTTAATTTAATCATACCCCTCTTCTTCAATATTGGTGTTGGGGTTGGTTCAGGTGTAGTCCAATCATCATGATTTTGGCTTATTCTAGCCATTAATTCTTCAACATCGTCTGGAGTTCTTTTCCTGAAAACGCAACCAGCACAACTATCCAGGTATGCCCTAGACTCAATGGTTAGTCCACTATAAAATATATCAAGTAAGTCATGCTTTTCCAAATCATGTCCAGGCTGAGCTCTAAGAAGAGAGCAAAACCTTGCCCAAGCTTCAGGAAATTTCTCTCCATCTTCCTGGTCAAAACTATAAATTTTCTGCAAAGCAACATGTTGAGCACTAGCAGGAAAATATTTTGAAAGAAAACATCAAGCAAACCATTTGGACTATCAATAGAATCAGGAGGAAAACTATTATACCAAGTTTTAGCATCATCCTTTAATGAGAAAGGAAAAAATTTAGCAACAAAATAAGTACGCTTCTTGATATCATCAGAAAACAAGCTACTCAAAGTAGAAAGCTCATTCATGTGCTCCACAACACTTTCTTTTTCAGTACCACAAAAAGGTGTTTTCTCAACAATAGATATATAAGATAAATCAAGAGAAAAATCATAATCCTTATCCTTAATGCTTATAGGAGATGTGGCAAATTTAGGATCAGGAGACAGTTTATATCTAACAGCACGTTGTGCAAGAAGTTTTTTAATGTTACTTGCATCAGTAGTAGCATTACATTTATCAATAAAATCATCATCAAGTTCCACATAATCTTCATCAAGATCATCACTAGAGTGTTCAACAGACTCAGGTGAATTAACAGGTGTAACAATATTTTCATTAGGAATGTCAGTATTTTCAATTTGTCTAGACCTAGCAATTGTAGCATCTAGAGAAGGACCTAATGAACCATTATCATCAAGCACACTAGAAGCATCATCAAAATTATCAAAGCAATTTTCAGATTCAGCAGAAGTACCAACACGTGAAGCTTGTGGTGGTGAAACAAGTTGACTTATCACAGATGGTGAATCAAGAGCAGCAGAGGTACTCAGAGTTGTACCTTTTCTTGTAGTGGATGGTAATATGGCGACTTTAGCATCGCGAGGTTTACCCATGATGGAGGATTTGCAGCGGACACTACTAGAAAAAGGCTTATAAGTTGGAGTTACCGCTGGCGAATAGGCTAGGTGCCGGCGGTAACAAATACCGATGGCGAATTGGAGAAGGTGCCAGCGATAAGTTGAGTTACCACCGGCGAACACGAAAGCGCCGGGGATAACCCCTTACCACCGGCGAGGTGATCGCTGGCGAATACGAAAACACCGACGGTAGGGGTTTTTGGTGCGCCGGCGGTAAGCGATTTTGTAGTAGTGGAACAATATCAATTCAGGTGAACTTGCAAATAAAGCTATGCTCCCCGGCAACGGCGCCAGAAAATAGTCTTGATGACCCACAAGTATAGGGGATCGCAACAGTCTTTGAGGGAAGTAAAACCCAATTTATTGATTCGACACAAGGGGAGCCAAAGAATATTTGTAAGCCTTAACAGCGGAGTTGTCAATTCAGCTGCACCTGGAAACAGACTTGCTCACAAGAGTTTATCAGTAGCAACAGTTTTATAGCAGTAGCAGTAGTGAAATATAAGCAGCAGTGTAATAAAGATAGCAGTAGTGATTATAGTAAACAGCAGGATTAAAATACTGTAGGCACATGGATGGATGAACGGGCGCTGCATGGATAAGAGAACTCATGTAAAAATAAAGGTAGGGCATTTGCAGATAATAAAAAACAGTATCCAAGTACTAAATAACCATAGGCATGTGTTCCGTATATAGTCATACGTGCTCGCAATGAGAAACTTGCACAACATCTTTTGTCCTACCAGCCGGTGGCAGCCGGGCCTCTAGGGAAACTACTGGTAATTAAGGTACTCCTTTTAATAGAGTACCGGAGCAAAGCATTAACACTCTGTGAACACATGTGATCCTCATATCACAGCCTTCCCCTCCAGTTGTCCCAATTTCTGTCACTTTGGGGCCTCGGGTTCTGGACAACAATATGTGTATAGAACTTGCAGGTAAGATCATAAAACAATGAATATCATCATGAATCAATAACATGTTCAGATCTGAAATCATGGCACTCGGGCCCTAGTGACAAGCATTAAGCATAACAAGTTGCAACAATATCATAAAAATACCAACAACGGATACTAGGCACTATGCCCTAACAATCTTATGCTATTACATGAACAATCTCATCCAATCCCTACCATCCCCTACAGCCTACAACGGGGATTTACTCACACATGGATGGGGGAAACATGGATGGTCGATGGAGAGGCGTCGGTGGTGATGATGGCAATGATCTCCTCCAATTCCCCGTCCCGATAGGGTGCCAGAACGGAGCTTCTGATCTCGAGATGGAGTTTCGCGATGGTGGCGGAGTTCTGGATGTCTTATGGCAATTTCGTCGAACCCCCGTGCGTTTTTAGGTCAAAGGCCTTAAGTAGTCCATAGGGGAGCGTCGGTGGAGTCCCGAGGGGCCCACCCCATAGGGTGGCGCCACCCCTCCCTCATGGCCGCGCCGGCTGATGGGGAGGAGGCCCTGGGCCTCCTCTGGCCTGGCCCTTCTAGCTCCGTGAGTCTTCTGGCGAAATAGAATTTCTGTGATTTTTTTGGATTTTTCCGAGCACTTTGGTTTTTGGGCCTTTTCTGCAATAAACAGACATAATAAACAGAAACTGGCACTGTGGCATCTTGTTAATAGGTTAGTCCAATTGTAACACCCCAAATTTCAAAACAAAGAGAAAATGAATTTCCTTTTTCCAAAAATGAGAACCAACAAAAACTTTTCTTAAATAGAGTGCTATGCTTAGTGCTCATACCTTTTACTTGTGCTTTTGGCCATGATGAGTGTTATTATGCTTATGTGATAAAACCTAAAACCCTAAAGTGATCAAGTGAAGATCACAAACCAAATAAAATAAAAGAGAAAGAAATCAAATAAGAAAAACCCTAACCCTCTCAAAAATACTTTGGATCTATTTTGAGAAAACTAAAATAAAGGAAAAGACATATGTGAGCATATAGTCGTAATATGGAGATTTTGAAACTTCACCTTTCTAACTTTGCTAAATGGTGGTGAACCATTGCAAAACTTACAAAACCCTAAACCTTATCCCTCTTGTCATCAATCTTTGAAAAAAATAGAATAACAAGAAAAGATCTTATTTAAGAAAAAGGCATATGCAAGCCTATGGCTACTTTTTGAAAATGATGAGCTTTGCTTTGTCTACCTTGAGTAGATGAATTGAAATACCTCAACACCCTCAACAAAGCACTTACCAACCAATTCAAGTAAGAAACAAAATGAAATCAAACATATGCATAGAGGCATATGTGGCACTTAGCCAAAATATCAACTCTTGACCTAGGCACCCCCATTGCCTCAAAATGGTTTGAACCCTTTACCCAACTCATTCCAACACCAAATAAACCTCACCCATGTCAAAGAGAAGCGAAGAAGAAGAAAAGATTTAAAAGTTAGAAAATCACAAAACCCTCACATATGGTTTATGCCATTTTTATAAATTTTGACCCTAGACCATTTTGGTCTTCACCATTAGTTGTAATATGATACTACACACTTATTACAACTTTTGGAATCAAAGAAACACAAATCAAATGGTTTTCCAACTCCAAAATGGCTCACATACAATAATAGTCAAATCTGCCAATTTCAGTCTGGTCCCTACTTTGAGCCCTTGCCATTCAAAAATTTCAAACTAAACTCTCTCAATTCTTTGCACCTCATCCAAGAGCACATGAAGGAGAACAACTTTGGTAAAGACCACCATGCCAAATTCATCTTGGATCACAAGCTAGGATCATGAAAAGTTGGAACTTTTTGTTATGTGCAACAATCTCCAACTTTGCCAATTTGCATTTCTTTGATTTTCTAAACTCCACCACCACCCATGTTTCTCTCTGGTCAATTGCAACTTATCCAAATACTCCATTTTCAAAATTTTGAACCAAAGTGCACAAACCAAATTTTGGCAAAACTTGCAATTTGCAAATAGGCATAAACTATTCTAAATAGTGTTCTAGCCCATCATTGATCACCACTTGGCCCTCCTATGTTCCCTGGTCCCCTCTCACCCTACCCATGCACAGCAACCCTAAGAGGGGGGCCAAACTCACCATGGACATGGCCATGCCGGCCATGTCACACATGGCACCCTCCCCTCTCTTCTCCTTCTCCTCAGCCTTGCCCACCATGTCCCTGAGCGCCACCTGGACCTACTACAACCGCCTAACGCCGCCATTGCCGGAAATCGACGCGCCACCACCGGGAACGGACGCGCCCAGGGTGACCAGCACATGCCGTTGGCATCACAGCGCGCACGTCACGGACACCCACAGAGCACGCGGCGTTCCGACGTTCTGCGTAGCCCCTGGACCTCCTCTCTGCGTCGCGAGCTGCGCCGCCGCGACACAAACCCACCAGACAAGGACCCGTGCCCTCGCGCCGCTTGTCGCCGACGACCGCTTCGCCGGAATCCCGCAACCCTGTCCGCCAGTACCTCGCTATCTCGCGCGCACACCAGACCGTCCCCCACCTCGTACCCTAGCTCCCTGGCACCGCCCGAACCTCGCCTATCTCGCGCTGACGTCGCCGACCCCCTTCCCTCACCGGAGGCACCGTGCCATTGTCGACCCTCACGGCAACCCCGCAGCACCTCTTCACCCTATAAAAGGAGAGCCCCGCGCTTGATTCCCTCACACCCATCTGCTCCCCTCCTCTCTCTGATCCTCCTCCACCTCTTCCCCTCTTCAATTTGGCCCTCCACCGCCGGAATTTGGCCAGAGTCTACCGCGCCCGTAGCTCGTCGCCGTCGTCGATTCGGTCCACCTCAAGCGACGCCACGGCTACCATTCGACTCGCCGTCGACGAAAACTTCGCCTAGCATCAACGCCACCGCTCGCCGGAGCCCAGGATCGCCGCCGACCCCCTTCCTCCGCCGTGCCAGCACCTGCTTCTCGCCGCCGACAACGGCGACGCTCCACCGTCAGATCATCTTCTAATCCAACGCCTCACACGCAGCGTACCGATTCGGTGAGTAACACTCGCTGACAGGCGTGCCCCACCTGTCAGGTGGCCTGCCGCGCGAGACGCGCTGTTGGGCCAGCCCAACTCCCTCTCGCCCGTTCCGGCCCGTTTATTTTTCCCGCGCAGCCCGTTTAATTCAAATCTAAAATTCAGTTTTAATTCAAATAGCTCACAGATGCTTTTTCAAATTTTAAATAGAATCAAATCTACTGCACCAAATTCAACAAATTTTATATTGCTGGAAAGCTTATGAAATTATCTATCCAAACCCACTAGTCCCACCTTGGTTGCTTGTATAGACTTAATGTGATGAAAATAACAAGACAGAGACTTTTGTGACTCCAAATAAATCTTAAAAATCAACCAAAATAGATATTAAGGTAATTCCAACTCCAATAGCTCACACTTGACTTACACTAATTGTTGATGCAAGAAAATGGTGTGGTCACTTTGAGTGATCATGGCCCAAAGTAAATAAAGGACTATATGGCTAGTTTAGTTAGTTGATATTGTCCAAAACTATTATGCAAATTATATGAAGTGTTATACTTCATTTAAATCTTGTCTCAAATGCATTCATATGAAGTTGGACCCCTGGTCAAATAATATCATATGAAATGCTTGGAGATATTAAATCATAGTAGGCATTATTAAATGGTATGAGGTATTCTACCCCATTTAAATCAATTCCTCAAATTAGGGTGATAAATGGTTGACTTATGTCAACATGATTTCATGTATAATTGTTTGAGGAAATTAAATCTTAAGAAGACTCAATGAGAGGAAATTATTTCTCAAGAACAATATGGAAACTATCATTTACATATTTAATGAGAGGAAATTATTTCTCTAACACTAAGTCAGAAAACCCTAGATTAATTCTTGGTAGCAATGCTAAGTAATGATCCTAGATCATTTGGAGTGAGCCCTTAAGGCTAATTAAGAATACTTAAGTATTGCTTGGTGATTGTATCCTCGTATTCGTGTATAGATGCTAGCACCAGAGAATACCAGGAAGATGAAGGATTCTACCCAGAAGAAGAAGAGCACTTTGACCACCTCAACAACCAAGGAAAGCTAACACCAATGCAAGCTAGACTATTGCAAGTTATATTGTTGCAAGCTAATATTCTTGCAAAGTGCAAATCCCCTTTGGGGCAAGGCACCATAGCTTTCTTTTCTTACCATAAGCCTATCCCAAGTTTTTACCCTGCAAGTTTTTACTTGTTTATTCAAAGAGTTGCTTTTATAGTTAACTTTGGTCAAAGTGAAAGAAGGTTACTAGAGTAGTGAAGTTTAGTCTCAATATAGCAAAGCAAGACAGCACCCCTCATGGTTTAGAGCTAGTGCTAATGAATTAAAACTTGACTACTCTAGATGGGAACATGTGAATGTTGAAATGAATTTGAAACCTTGGAATGAGGAGTCATTCCATTGAATGATTTTTGAAGGTGAATATGACCAAGAGAAGATGGTGATTTTTGATAAAACTGATATTGGTTTGAATGCGATACCTTTCCAATATTGAGTACCCCCACAATACCTGATTATGGGTAGGGCTTAACTGGAAATTTATGCACCTTAGTATGGGTTCCCTCTGAACACACATCATAGGGGTTATGCCGAGGATGCCTCCATTGTTGAGAAATGATGTGAATTGAGGTGAATTGTACGGCCAAGCCCTGTGCAGTTCCCAGGTTGACAGTTGGTCTTCACTGGGAGGCCAAGCTCATGGGGAGAGGTGCTCATACTAAGGTTTGTAAGTGAAAGGTTATGGTTGATGATCCGCGTACTGAGTTACGATGATTCGGGGTAATCCCCACGGATGAAATCAAATGTTGTGGCACAAGTGTGCAACCTCTGCAGAGTGTAAATCTATTCGAATAGCCGTGTCCACGGTTACGGACGGTTGGAAAGGCCATACAGTTTCCGGTGTCAGATTTTTGAAAATGTTGGTGAGATGAGGTGGATTGGTGACTTGTTTTTGAATCACCACTTGAATGGTGGGAATGACACTAACGTTCCCATTTGAGTTAGTTAGCACATGAATAAGCTTTTTCTCAAAGACTTGTGAACTAAAATTGGCTTTATGCAAAATAAACTAGAGCTTAGCACCCCCTTACTAGAATTGTTGGTACTTACATTAGTATTAGTTTGCGAGTACTTTAAAGTACTCACGGCTGTGTCCCTGGCTATTCAAATGGCCAGATTATGAAGAGGAGCAGAACTACCAAGAGGACTACAACCAGGACGTCTACGACAACTAGGGAATCTTCTGACGTCAGACGTTGGCCTGTGGACTAAAGAGTCCTTGTATCTTACGCTTCCGCTATGAACTTGTGTTTGTTCGTTGATCAATAGATCAACTATTCGTGTAATATGGATGATGTGATTCCATTTGTAAGACGACTATGGTATGTAATGAATGATGACTTATGATATTCAACTGTTATGTCTCACAACAACAATATTCCTGGGATTGCGATGTATGGCATAACAGGCATCTGGACTTAAAAATCCGGGTGTTGACAAGTTGGTATCAGAGCCATTGTTTGACCTTAGGAGACCCTAGTTAGAACGGACGTCTGAAAAACTTAGTTTCAAAAACCAAGGAAGTGAATATTTGTGAAAACTTGTTCTTACTCTTATCCTTGAGATCCTTTTTCAAAAATGAGAAACCTATACTCTACTTTCTTTGCAAGCCTACATAAAATTTTGCACACTTGACTACTTCTTTAACTTACTTACCCAAATTGCTCACAGATGGAGTACCAATGGGAGGTCTATCAGCTTGGTCCCGGAGGTGACCTAAGGTTCGAAAAGGATTTGAAGCAACTAGTGGAATATCTAGGACACCCGTATCCCGAGTTCTTCGGAATACCCCTCAACAACCACTTCGGAGAACCCCCTCGGTGGGAAGTCTCTACTGATCTACGAAGAAAGCTTGGAGCCCTGGTATGGGAAACCATTTGGTTTTCTGTAACGGGAAACACTTGGAAGGAAGGACTAGTCAAAGCTATGCAAGAAGCAATTTCCCGTCTGTGTGGACAAAATGAGAACAAGATCAAGAACACTCGCTTCATCTACTACCCAAGACATGACTCCATGGGAAGATCGATGACCATGCCACCACACCCGGAGAGGAACCACTATGTAGCACACCAGGATTTCAGGCTGTACAAAACCTGCAGGGATTTGGACAACGCCCTCGCCTCTCGCCAAGCACCTCACCCGTGAAGACGAAGAATCCACCCTGAAGAGTAGTATCACCCCAGCACTTAAGTAGGTGTGAGTTGTATCAGGATCCCCTTGTATCGTAGAACGAATGAATGGTTCTTCAAACCAACGGTGTGTTAGATTTGTAATGTGTGATGTTTGGTATGAATGAAAAAGTGTTGTTGGTTTTACCCCCTCAACACTACTCAAGTTTTCAAGTTTTGAACTTTTGAACTTTAAAAACCCCAAACAAACCATAGACATTTCCCTCTTATCTTATCATATACCTCAATGAGCAGATGGCCCCACCAACCCGCAATCAAGACGCCATGATGCAGATGCTGGAGATGATGATGGCAGACCGCGAAGCCGAGAGAGCTGAACGCCAAGCCAACATAGCTGCACTGCAACAGATCGCTCAGAACAACAACGGCCATGGAAACCACGACCACCTTGGGTCAAAACTGAAGAACTTTCAGAACACCAACCCACCTATTTTTAGCAAGACCGAAGAGCCCCTCGATGCAGATGACTGGCTCCAGACAATGGAGAACAACCTGGAAGTGGCAGGAGTTGAAGCCACAGAGAAAGTGTTATTCGCCACCCACTACCTGTCAGGACCTGCACGAGCCTGGTGGACAAGCGCCCACGCAATGAATGCGGGACAGATGATGACCTGGGAAGACTTCAAGCTGAAGTTTAGCAAGTACCATGTGCCCCAAGGACTGATCAAGATGATGAGAGACGAGTTCCGCGAACTCAAGCAAGGCAGGATGTCCGTGGTAGAATACCGCGATAGATTCCTCACTCTGTCAAGGTACGCCCCGGACGAGACCGACACCAATGAGAAGAGGAAAGAAAGATTTCTGAACGGACTCCACGACGAGATGCAGACTGTACTGGTCAACATTCCCTTTGCTGACTTAGAAGCCCTGGTGGACTCCGCTATTCAGATGGAGGGGAAGCTTCACCAAGCCAACGAGAACCACAAACGCCGGATGATGAATCAGCATGGGTCCAGCAATACCCAGAAGTACCGCAACAACTCATCTGGAGGATATGCTCCAAGATACAACAAACCCACTTCTCAGAATTACCGCCCAAACTACACCAACAACCACGGAGGACCCCCGAAGCCCGGAGGCAACAACAACAACAACAATCACAACAACAACAACCCCAATAACAACCACAACACCAACCCCAACAGCAGCAACAACAACGGGAACAACAACAACAACAACAACACAGGCCCTAGGACTGGAAGCAACGCCATCCCCGTCGCCACCAAGGACAAGGCCACCATCACTTGTTATGAGTGTGGAGTGGTTGGGCATTACTCCAATGAGTGCCCCAAGAGACTAGCCAAGATTGCCGCAAACCCCGCTGCACCTGCTCAGAACCAACGCCGCTTTGCCGCAAGAAAGAACCAGAACAACAACGGCCGCTACTACAACATGACTGCCACCGAAGCCCAAGAAGCACCTCAGGCCATGCCAAGTATGTCTTCCTGTTCAATCATATCGCCCAATCTCTCTTAGGACCCTAACTTTTCTTAAAATCTCGGGACGAGATTTGTTTAAGGGGGAAGGGTTTGTAACACCCCAAATTTCAAAACAAAGAGAAAATGAATTTCCTTTTTCCAAAAATGAGAACCAACAAAAACTTTTCTTAAATAGAGTGCTATGCTTAGTGCTCATACCTTTTACTTGTGCTTTTGGCCATGATGAGTGTTATTATGCTTATGTGATAAAACCTAAAACCCTAAAGTGATCAAGTGAAGATCACAAACCAAATAAAATAAAAGAGAAATAAATCAAATAAGAAAAACCCTAACCCTCTCAAAAATACTTTGGATCTATTTTGAGAAAACTAAAATAAAGGAAAAGACATATGTGAGCATATAGTCCTAATATGGAGATTTTGAAACTTCACCTTTCTAACTTTGCTAAATGGTGGTGAACCATTGCAAAACTTACAAAACCCTAAACCTTATCCCTCTTGTCATCAATCTTTGAAAAAATAGAATAACAAGATAAGATCTTATTTAAGAAAAAGGCATATGCAAGCCTATGGCTACTTTTTGAAAATGATGAGCTTTGCTTTGTCTACCTTGAGTAGATGAATTGAAATACCTCAACACCCTCAACAAAGCACTTACCAACCAATTCAAGTAAGAAACAAAATAAAATCAAACATATGCATAGAGGCATATGTGGCACTTAGCCAAAATATCAACTCTTGACCTAGGCACCCCCATTGCCTCAAAATGGTTTGAACCCTTTACCCAACTCATTCCAACACCAAATAAACCTCACCCATGTCAAAGAGAAGCCAAGAAGAAGAAAAGATTTAAAAGTTAGAAAATCACAAAACCCTCACATATGGTTTATGCCATTTTTATAAATTTTGACCCTAGACCATTTTGGTCTTCACCATTAGTTGTAATATGATACTACACACTTATTACAACTTTTGGAATCAAATAAACACAAATCAAATGGTTTTCCAACTCAAAAATGGCTCACATACAATAATAGTCAAATCTGCCAATTTCAGTCTGGTCCCTACTTTGAGCCCTTGCCATTCAAAATTTTCAAACTAAACTCTCTCAATTATTTGCACCTCATCCAAGAGCACATGAAGGAGAACAACTTTGGTAAAGACCACCATGCCAAATTCATCTTGGATCACAAGCTAGGATCATGCAAAGTTGGAACTTTTTGTTATGTGCAACAATCTCCAACTTTGCCAATTTGCATTTCTTTGATTTTCTAAACTCCACCACCACCCATGTTTCTCTCTGGTCAATTGCAACTTATCCAAATACTCCATTTTCAAAATTTTGAACCAAAGTGCACAAAACAAATTTTGGCAAAACTTGCAATTTGCAAATAGGCATAATTGCCCACACTATTCTAAATAGTGTTCTAGCCCATCATTGATCACCACTTGGCCCTCCTATGTTCCCTGGTCCCCTCTCACCCTACCCATGCACAACAACCCTAAGAGGGGGGCCAAACTCACCATGGACATGGCCATGCCGGCCATGTCACACATGGCACCCTCCCCTCTCTTCTCCTTCTCCTCAGCCTTTCCCACCATGTCCCTGAGCGCCACCTGGACCTACTGCAACCGCCTAACGCCGCCATTGCCAGAAATCGACGCGCCACCACCGGGAACTGACGCGCCCAGGGTGACCAGCACATGCCGTTGGCGTCGCAGCGCGCACGTCACGGACACCCACAGAGCACGCGGCGTTCCGACGTTCTGCGCAGCCCCTGGACCTCCTCTCTGCGTCGCGAGCTGCGCCGCCGCGACACAAACCCACCAGACAAGGACCCGTGCCCTCGCGCCGCTTGTCGCTGACGACCGCTTCGCCGGAATCCCGCAACCCTGTCCGCCAGTACCTCGCTATCTCGCGCGCACACCAGACCGTCCCCCACCTCGTACCCTAGCTCCCTGGCACCGCCTGAACCTCGCCTATCTCGCGCTGACGTCGCCGACCCCCTTCCCTCGCCGGAGGCACCGCGCCATTGTCGACCCTCACGGCAACCCCGCAGCACCTCTTCACCCTATAAAAGGAGAGCCCCGCGCTTGATTCCCTCACACCCATCTGCTCCCCTCCTCTCTCTGATCCTCCTCCACCTCTTCCCCTCTTCGATTTGGCCCTCCACCGCTGGAATTTGGCCGGAGTCTGCCGTGCCCGTAGCTCGTCGCCGTCGTCGATTCGGTCCACCTCAAGCGACGCCACGGCTACCATTCGACTCACCGTCGATGACAACTTCGCCTAGCATCAACGCCGCCGCTCGCCAGAGCCCAGGATCGCTGCCGAACCCCTTCCTCCGCCGCGCCAGCACCTGCTTCTCGCCGCCGACGATGATGACGCTCCACCGTCAGATCATCTTCTAATCCAACGCCTCACAGGCCGCGTACCGATTCGGTGAGTAACACCCGCTGACAGGCGTGCCCCACCTGTCAGGTGGCCTGCCGCGCGAGACGCGCTGTTGGGCCAGCCCAACTCCCTCTCGCCCGTTCCGGCCCGTTTATTTTTCCCGCGCAGCCCGTTTAATTCAAATCTAAAATTCAGTTTTAATTCAAATAGCTCACAGATGCTTTTTCAAATTTTAAATAGAATCAAATCTACTACACCAAATTCAACAAATTTTATATTGCTGGAAAGCTTATGAAATTATCTATCCAACCCCACTGGTCCCACCTTGGTTGCTTTTATAGAATTAATGTGATGAAAATAACAAGACAGAGACTTTTGTGACTCCAAATAAATCTTAAAAATCAACCAAAATAGATATTAAGTTAATTCCAACTCCAATAGCTCACACTTGACTTACACTAATTGTTGATGCAAGAAAATGGTGTGGTCACTTTGAGTGATCATGGCCCAAAGTAAATAAAGGACTATATGGCTAGTTTAGTTAGTTGATATTGTCCAAAACTATTATGCAAATTATATGAAGTGTTATACTTCATTTAAATCTTGTCTCAAATGCATTCATATGAAGTTGGACCCCTGGTCAAATAATATCATATGAAATGCTTGGAGATATTAAATCATAGTAGGCATTATTAAATGGTATGAGGTATTCTACCCCATTTAAATCAATTCCTCAAATGAGGGTGATAAATGGTTGACTTATGTCAACATGATTTCATGTATAATTGTTTGAGGAAATTAAATCTTAAGAAGACTCAATGAGAGGAAATTATTTCTCAAGAACCATATGGAAACTATCATTTACATATTTAATGAGAGGAAAGTATTTCTCTAACACTAAGTCAGAAAACCCTAGATTAATTCTTGGTAGAAATGCTAAGTAATGATGCTAGATCATTTGGAGTGAGCCCTTAAGGCTAATTAAGAATACTTAAGTATTGCTTGGTGATTGTATCCTCGTATTCGTGTATAGACACTAGCACCAGAGAATACCAGGAAGAGGAAGGATTCTACCCAGAAGAAGAAGAGCACTTTGACCACCTCAACAACCAAGGCAAGCTAACACCAATGCAAGCTAGACTATTGCAAGTTATATTGTTGCAAGCTAATATTCTTGCAAAGTGCAAAGCCCCTTTGGGGCAAGGCCCCATAGCTTTCTTTTCTTACCATAAGCCTATCCCAAGTTTTTACCCTGCAAGTTTTTACTTGTTTATTCAAAGAGTTGCTTTTATAGTTAACTTTGGTCAAAGTGAAAGAAGGTTACTAGAGTAGTGAAGTTTAGTCTCAATATAGCAAAGCAAGATAGCACCCCTCATGGTTTAGAGCTAGTGCTAATGAATTAAAACTTGACTACTCTAGATGGGAACATGTGAATGTTGAAATGAATTTGAAACCTTGGAATGAGGAGTCATTCCATTGAATGATTTTTGAAGGTGAATATGACCAAGAGAAGATGGTGATTTTTGATAAAACTAATATTGGTTTGAATGCGATACCTTTCCAATATTGAGTACCCCCACAATACCTGATTATGGGTAGGGCTTAACTGGAAATTTATGCACCTTAGTATGGGTTCCCTCTGAACACACATCATAGGGGTTATGCCGAGGCTGCCTCCGTTGTTGAGAAATGATGTGAATTGAGGTGAATTGTACGGCCAAGCCCTGTGCAGTTCCCAGGTTGACAGTTGGTCTTCACTGGGAGGCCAAGCTCATGGGGAGAGGTGCTCATACTAAGGTTTGTAAGTGAAAGGTTATGGTTGATGATCCGCGTACTGAGTTACGATGATTCGGGGTAATCCCGACGGATGAAATCAAATGTTGTGGCACAAGTGTGCAACCTCTGCAGAGTGTAAATCTATTCGAATAGCCGTGTCCACGGTTACGGACGGTTGGAAAGGCCATATAGTTTCCGGTGTCAGATTTTTGAAAATGTTGGTGAGATGAATGGTGGATTGGTGACTTGTTTTTGAATCACCACTTGAATGGTGGGAATGACACTAACGTTCCCATTTGAGTTAGTTAGAACATGAATAAGCTTTTTCTCAAAGACTTGTGAACTAAAATTGGCTTTATGCAAAATAAACTAGAGCTTAGCACCCCCTTACTAGAATTGTTGGTACATACATTAGTATTAGTTTGCGAGTACTTTAAAGTACTCACGGCTGTGTCCCTGGCTATTCAAATGGCCAGATTATGAAGAGGAGCAGAACTACCAAGAGGACTACAACCAGGACGTCTACGACAACTAGGGAATCTTCTGACGTCAGACGTTGGCCTGTGGACTAAAGAGTCCTTGTATCTTACGCTTCCGCTATGAACTTGTGTTTGTTCGTTGATCAATAGATCAACTATTCGTGTAATATGGATGATGTGATTCCATTTGTAAGACGACTATGGTATGTAATGAATGATGACTTATGATATTCAACTGTTATGTCTCGCAACAACAATATTCCTGGGATTGCGATGTATGGCATAACAGGCATCTGGACTTAAAAATCCGAGTGTTGACACCAATAAATGCCATAATATGATATAAAGTGCATATAAAACATGTAGCAATTGGTATAATATAAGCATGGAACATCAGAAATTATAGATACGTTGGAGACGTATCAACCACCACCTCCTCCGACCGGCCACCTCCTCCTCCTACCCAACCACCCACCTCCGGCGACCTTCCAGGGAAATTTCAAAAAAAAAATCAACGGCCCCATATCTAGATCTAGATCTGCCCGCCATTTTTTTATTTCAAAAAAAAATATGTGGCGCACCACCGTCGGTATGCCACAGAAATAAGACTTTCTCTGACGCATGGGCAGGTGCACCATAGAATTCTTATTTTTGTGGCGAGAATTCTGTGGCGCACCACCCATGCGACACAGAATAGCTTTTTTGGTGCGCCACTAATGAGCCTTTTCCTACTAGTGGCTCAAACCCTTGCATTCTTTGCATCATATTTCTTGGTTATTTTGGTTCTTATCCATGTGATGTTTTAGAGCTTTTTCTCATTCTCATTACAAGCTCTAGCTCATCGAAAACGGAATCTGTATGGAAAACTTGTTGCATTTTCAAGTTTGAAGGTTTTATCGGTATGTCTCTTTTAGATATGTCAAACGTATATTCATTTGTTTTTATCTTCCCTTGTTATACTATGATGTTTCCCTGGAAGTTTGAAGGTGCTACTATGATGTTTCCCTGCATGATCTTGTATAGCTTCATTCTAGCTTCGAAATGATTCCAAAATTATCAAAATCGAAGTCAGGATGCTCAACTTATGGTCGCTTAAGTTTCGGTCATTCTGGTGGTTTGGGGGGGGTGGATGTAAGTTCCATCCACCCCAGATGGTTTTTACGTGCGGCCCTATTACTGCAAGTTGGCCACCGTAATTTAAGGTGGGGACGGACCATTCGGTCCGTAGACCCTCCCCCCGAACCGTCCCCCCTCCCCCGCGCTGCACGTAACGGTTGGATTTCGGGGGACCTATTTAAGGGGCCCGTCTTCCCCAATAGTTCCCCACCCTTGAGGAAAGTTCTTGAGCATGTTTTTATCCTACATTCTTGACCCTCTTGAGCTTCGTATATCTCCTCAATCCATCCATGATTCTTGCATCTTTTTGAGGGAAAAGAGAGGAGATCTAGATCTACAATCCTACCAATCAATACCCCTTTCTAGTGAGGGAATTTTGGTAGATCTATGTCTTGGAGTCTTTTGTGGATTTCCTCCCTTGCTCTCTTCCATTGTTGTTCATCTTGAGAGCTTGAAATGTTTTCTCCCCCTTCAAATCTTGTTGCATAATTTTGGGAAAAGAAAGAGGAGACCTGGCTCTACTAATCTACCAATCAAATTTCTCTCTTTGTGAGGGAATCCCTTGATGTTGTTCTTGGAGAGAATTTGGTGTTCATCCATCATTTTGTTCTTCCTCCCTTATTCGCCCAATAGATTTTGTAGCTTTGCTGGAATTTGGGAGTGAAGGACTTGTGCATCTTAGTGGTGTTCTTGCCAATGCATAAGGTGCATCGGTTTGAGTTCTCTACGGAGATTCGGTCACATGCGAGTTCGTGGGCATTCTCTCTTGGGTTCTTGGAACCCTAGACAGCTTGTAGGCCTTTGTGGTGTTGTAGCATTTGTAGTGTGGTAGCCTCTGTGTCATTATTGCCTTTGTAGCCTTGTTGCCTTTGTGGCGTCGTGGCCTTCATGGCGTTGTAGCCTTTGTGGTGTTGCGGCCTTTGTGGCAGTGTGGCCTTTGTGGTGGTGTGACCTCTTGTGGCAGTGTTGTCTTAGTGGAATTATGTAAGAGCCTCCAATTTTTGTGGAGTTTGCCTCAAGCTTGTGACCTTTGTGGAGTTTACTTAATTAGGAGCCTCCATTTAAGTTGTGGAGCTCGCCCCGTGCTTGTACGGGTTCGGTGACTACCCTCAAGTGTCCCTTAGTGGATGGAGGATTTCCCTTTTGGTGGGAAGGCTCGAGGAGAATACAGTGCGTCATCGTGGCATTTGGAGTGCCTCCACACCGCTCCAACGGAGAGTAGAACCCCGCAAGAGTGTGAACTTTGGGATACATTGTCGTCTTCGTGTGCCTCCGTTACTTCCCAACCCGAGCTCCTTTACTTATGCACTTTAATTTGTGATAGCCTTCGTGTTTGGTGTTCTATATCTTGCTATCATCTTGTTTCTTATCTTGCTTATCATAGGTTGTTGGTGGACATAGGCAAACCCTAGTTTAGAGGCTTTGTGTATGAAAAGTAAAACATATTTTATTCTGCACTTTTTCAAGCCCTCGAATAGAAGTTTTTGAAACTTCCTATTCACCCCCCTCTAGATGACACTAGTGGAAAATAGGCTATCTGTGGCGCACGAAATTTCAATTCTATGGTGCATATCCAGGTCACCACAGTTGCCACGCGACTAGTATTTGAATTTTGTGGCGCATATGTACATGCGCCACGGAAATTTTGAAACTTCTGTGGCGCACTAGGTCAATATGCACCACATAATTTTCTTGAAAACTTCTGTGGCACACCATGCCAATATGCGCCACAGAATTGTTTTTTTGAATTTAAAAAAAGTGACGGCCAGATCTAGATCTAGATCTAGGGCCGCCGGATTTCGCCGGTTTTTTTTAATTTCGCCGAAAGGTGAGTGGTTGGGTGGGTTGGGTTGGGTGAGGTGAGGTGTGTGCAGGAGGAGGAGGAGGTGGTGGTGGTGGAGGAGGGGGAAAAGGAGGAGGAGGAGGTGGTGGCCGGAGGAGGAGGTGGTCGTCGGAGGAGGAGGAGGATGAAGAGGAAGAGGAGGAGGAGGAGGTGGTGGTGGTCGTCGGAGGAGGAGGAGAAGGAGAAGGTGGTGGTGGTGGTCGCCGGAGGAGGAAGCCGTAGGAGGTGGTGGTGGTTGCTGGCGTGCGATAGGGATTGCAACGGCACCAGAAAGTAGCTTCCTTGTGACGGTAAAGCACTCGAACAGGAGCGAGTTTTCCCTTAGTAAGAAACCAATGTTTATCGAACCAGTAGGAGATGAAGGCCACGTGAAGGTTGTTGGTGAAGGAGTGTAGTGCGGCGCAACACCAGGGATTCCGGCGCCAACGTGGAACCTGCACAACACAATCAAGATACTTTGCCCCAACTTAACAGTGAGGTTGTCAATCTCACCGGCTTGCTGTAAGCAAAGGATTAAACGTATGGTGTGGAGAATAATGTTTGCTTGCAAAGAACAACAGAGAACAATGATTGCAGTAGGTTGTATTTCAGATGTAAAAGAATGGACCGGGGTCCACAGTTCACTAGTGGTGTCTCTCCAATAAGATAAATAGCATGTTGGGTGAACCAATTATAGTTGGGCAATTGACAAATAGAGAGGGCATAACAATGCACAAACATATCATGATGACTACTATGAGTTTTACTTAGGGCATTACGACAAAGAACATAGACCGCTATCCAGCATGCATCTATGCCTAAAAAGTCCACCTTCGGGTTAGCATCCGCACCCCTTCCAGTATTAAGTTGCAAACAACAGACAATTGCATTAAGTATTGTGCGTAATGTAAACAATACAAATATCCTTAGACAAAGCATTGATGTTTTATCCCTAGTGGCAATAACACATCCACAACCTTAGAACTTTCTGTCATTGTCCCAGATTCAATGGAGGCATGAACCCACTATCGAGCATAAATACCCCCTCTTGGAGTCACAAGTATCAACTTGGCCAGAGCCTCTACTAGCAACGGAGAGCATGCAAGATCATAAACAACACATATATGATAGATCAATAATCAACTTGACATAGTATTCCATATTCATCGGATCCCAACAAACAAAACATGTAGCATTACAAATAGATGATCTTGATCATGATAGGCAGCTCACAAGATCTAAGCATGATAGCACAAGAGGAGAAGACAACCATCTAGCTCCTGCTATGGACCCATAGTCCAAGGATGAACTACTCATGCATCAGTCCGGAGGCGGGCATGGTGGTGTAGAGCCCTCCGGTGATGATTCCCCTCTCCGGCAGGGTGCCGGAGGTGATCTCCTGAATCCCCCGAGATGGGATTGGCGGCGGCGACGTCACAGTAACTTTTCTCGTATCGTGGCTCTCGGTACTAGGGTTTTCGCGACGGAGAGATTAAATAGGCGAAGGGGCAGAGTCGGGGGATACTCGAGGGGCCCACCCCATAGGGCGGCGTGGCCAGGGGTGGGGCCGCACCCCCTAGGGTGTGGCCGCCTCGTCGCCCCTCTTCGTCTCCTCTTCGGACTTCTGGAAGGCTCCATGGAAAATAAGACCGTGGGATTTTGTTTCGTCCAATTCCGAGAATATTTCCTGTGTAGGATTTCTGAAACCAAAAACAACAGAAAACATGAACTGTCGCTTCGGCATCTTGTTAATAGGTTAGTGCCGAAAAATGCATCAAAATGATATAAAGTGTATATAAAACATGTGAGTATTGTCATAAAACTAGCATGGAACATAAGAAATTATAGATACGTTTGAGATGTATCAAGCATCCCCAAGCTTAGTTCCTACTCGCCCTCGAGTAGGTAAACGATAACAAGGATAATTTCTGAAGTGACATGCTACTATCATAATCTTGATCAATACTATTGTAAAGCATATGAGATGAATGAAGTGATTCAAAGCAATGGTAAAGATAATGACTAAACAACTGAATCATATAGCAAAGACTTTTGATGAATAGTACTTTCAAGACAAGCATCAATAAGTCTTGCATAAGAGTTAACTCATAAAGCAATAAATTCTTAATAGAAGGTTTTGAAACAACACAAAGGAAGATATAAGTTTCAGCAGTTGCTTTCAACTTCAACATGTATATCTCATGGATAATTGTCAACACAAAGTAATATGATGAGTGCAAATAAGCAAGTATGTAAGAATGAATGCACACAGTTGACAAAGGTGTTTGCTTCTAAGATGGAAAGAAGTAGGTAAACTGACTCAACATAAAGTAAAAGAAAGGCCCTTCGCAGAGGGAAGCAGGGATTACTCATGTGCTAGAGCTTTTTATTTTGAAAACATGGAAACAATTTTGTCAACAGTAGTAATAATTCATATGTGTTATGCATAAAACATCCTATAAGTTGCAAGCCTCATGCATCGAATACCAATAGTGCTCGCACCTTATCCTAATTAGCTCGGATTTCCATGGATTATCATTGCATTACATATGTTTCAACCAAGTGTCACAAAGGGGTACCTCTATGCCACCTGTACAAAGGTCCAAGGAGATAGATCGCATTTGATTTCTCGTTTTTGATAAATCTCAACTTGAGGACATCCATACCGGGACAACATAGAAAACAGATAATTGACTCCTCTTTTATGCTTTAAGCATTCAACAACAGATAATATTCTCATAAGAGATTGAGGATTAATGTCCAAGCTGAAACTTCCACCATGATACATGGCTTTGGTTGGCGGCCCAATGTTCTTCTCTAACAATATGCATACTCAAACCATTTAATCATGACAAATCACCCTTACTTCAGACAAGACTAACATGCATAGCAACTCACATGATATTCAACAAAAGTGTAATAGTTGATGGCGTCCCTAAAAACATGGTTACCGCTCAACAAGCAACTTATAAGAAATAAGATACATAAGCGACATATTCTTTACCACAATAGTTTTTAAGCTACTTTCTCATGAGCTATATATTGCAAAGACAAGGAATGAAATTTTTAAAGGTAGCACGCAAGCAATTTACTTGGAATGGCAGAGAAATACCACATAGTAGGTAGTTATGGTGGACACAAATGGCATAAGTTTTGGCTCAAGGTTTTGGATGCACGAGAAGCATTCCCTCTCAGTACAAGGCTTTGGCTAGCAAGGTTGTTTGAAGCAAACACAAGTATGAACCGGTACAGCAAAACTTACATAAGAACATATTGCAAGCATTATAAGACTCTACACTGTCTTCCTTGTTGTTCAAACACCTTTACCAGAAAATATCTAGACTTTAGAGAGACCAATCATGCAAACCAAATTTCAACAAGCTCTACAGCAATTCTCCACTAATAGGTTCAAACTACATGATGCAAGAGCTTAAACATGATCTATTTGAGAGCTCAAAACAATTGCCAAGTATCAAATTATTCAAGATAATATACCAATTACCACATGAAGCATTTTCTGTTTCCAACCAAATAGCAAACGAAGCGGTTTTCAACCTTCGCCATGAACATTAAAAGTAAAGCTAAGAACACCAGTGTTTAATATGAAAAAGCGGAGCGTGTCTTTCTCCCACACAAGAAATGCTATGATCCGAATTTATTCAAACAAAAACAAAAATAAAAGCGTACATACGCTCCAAGTAAAGCACATAAGATGTGACGGAATAAAAATATAGTTTCACTAGAGGTGACCTGATAAGTTATTGATGAAGAAGGGGATGCCTTGGGCATCCCCAAGCTTAGATGCTTGATTCTTCTTGAAATATGCAGGGATGAACCATGGGGGCATCCCAAGCTTAGACTTTTCACTCTTCTTGATCGTATTTTATCACCCTCCTCTCTTGATCCTTGAAAACTTCCTCCACACCAAAGTCAAAACAATCTCATTAGAGGGTTAGTGCATAATCAAAAATTCACATGTTCAGAGAGAACAAAATCATTCCCAACACTTCTGGACATTACCCAAGGCTACTGAAAGTTAATGGAGCAAAGAAATCCACTCAACACAGTAAAAGAGGCAATGTGAAATAAAAGGCAGAATCTGTCAAAACAGAACAGTCCGTAAAGATGAATTTTTTAGAGGCACTTAACATGCTCAGATGAAGAAGCTCAAATTCAATGAAAGTTGCGTACATACCTGAGGATCACTCATGAATTTTTGCAGATTTTTCTGAGTTCCTACAGAGAGATCTACTCAAATTCGTGACAGCTAGAAATCTGTTTCTGCGCAGAAATCCAAATCTAGTATCAACCTTATTATCAAAGACTTTACTTGGCACAGCAATGCAATGAAGTAAAGATACTAAGGTATTGCTACAGTAGTAACAAGCACTTTGACTCAAATATAAAACAAAAATTGCAGAAATAAAATAATGGGTTGTCTCCCATAAGCGCTTTTCTTTAACGCCTTTCAGCTAGGCGCAGAAAGTGTAAATCAAGTAACATCAAGAGAAGAAGCATCAACATCATAATTTGTTCTAATAATAGAATCAAAATGCAACTTCATTATCTTTCTAGGGAAGTGTTCCATACCTTTCTTAAGAGGGAATTGATATTTAATATTTCCTTCTTTCATATCAATAATAGCACCAACAGTTCGAAGAAAGGGTCTTCCCAAAATAATAGGACAAGATGCATTGCATTCAATAGCCAAGACAACAAAATCAATGGGGACAAGGTTATTGTTAACCGTAATGTGAACATTATCAATCCTCCCCAAAGGTTTCTTTATAGAATTATCAGCGAGATTAACATCCAAATAACAATATTTCAATGGTGGCAAGTCAAGCATATCATAAAGTTTCTTAGGTATAACAGAAATACTTGCACCAAGATCACATAAAGCATTACAATCAAAATCATTGACCTTCATTTTAATGATGGGCTCCCAACCATCTTTTAACTTCCTTGGAATAGAAGCTTTAAGTTTTAATTTCTCTTCTCTAGCTTTAATGAGAGCATTTGTAATATGTTTTGTAAAGGCCAAGTTTATAGCACTAGCATTAGGACTTCTAGCAAGTTTTTGCAAGAAATTAATAACTTCAGAGATATGACAATTATCAAAATCAAAACAATTATGATCTAAAACAATGGGATCATTGTCCCCAATACTCTGAAAAATTTCAGCACTTTTATCACAAACAGTTTCAGCAGTTTCAGGAAATTTTGCATGCTTTGTATTAGAAGTAGAAACATTGCCAACACCAATTATTTTACCATTGATAGTAGGAGGTTTAGCAACATGTGAAGCATCAACATTACTAGTGGTGGTAATAGTCCAAACTTTAGCTATATTATTCTCTTTAGCAAGTTTTTCTTCTCTTTCTCACCTAGCATGCAATCCAGCCATCATTCTAATATTGTCATTAATTCGAACTTGGATAGCATTTGCTGTAGCACATGACTTAATATCTTTAGTTTAATTAGGTATAACTTTCAGTTTTAAAAGATCAACATCAACAGCAAGACTATCAACCTTAGAAGTAAGAACATCGATTTTACCAAGCTTTTCCTCAACAGATTTGTTAAAAGCAGTTTGTGTACTAATAAATTCTTTAAGCATGACTTCAAGACCAGAGGGTACACTCCTATTATTGTTGTAAGAATTACCATAACCATTACCATTATTAGAAGGATATGGCCTATAGTTGTTACCAAAATTATTCCTATAAGCATTGTTGTTGAAATTATTACTTTTAATGAAGTTCACATCAACATGCTCTTCTTGAGCAACCAATGAAGCTAAAGGAATATTATTAGGATCAACATTAGATCTACCATTAACAAACATAGACATAATAACATCAATCTTATCACTCAAGGAGGAGGTTTCTTCAACAGAATTTACCTTCTTACCTTGTGGAGTCCTTTCAGTGTGCCATTCAGAGTAGTTGATCATCATATCATCAAGAAGCTTTGTTGCAGCACCCAAAGTGATGGACATAAAAGTACCTCCAACAGCTGAATCCAATAGGTTCCTTGAAGAAAAATTCAATCCTGCATAAAAGGTTTGGATGATCATCCAAGTAGTTAATCCATGGGTAGGGCAATTCTTTACCAAAGATTTAATTCTTTCCCATGCTTGGGCAACATGTTCATTATCCAATTGCTTAAAATTCATTATGCTACTTCTCAAAGATATAATTTTAGCAGGAGGATAATATCTACCAATGAAAGCATCTTTACATTTAGTCCATGAATCAATACTATTCTTAGGCAAAGATAGCAACCAATCTTTAGCTCTTCCTCTTAAGGAGAAAGGAAACAATTTCAGTTTTATAATATCCCCATCTACATCCTTATACTTTTGCATTTCACAAAGTTCAACAAAATTATTAAGATGGGCAGCAGCATCATCAGTACTAACACCAGAAAATTGCTCTCTCATAACAAGATTTAGTAAAGCAGGTTTAATTTCTTAAAATTCTGCTGTAGTAGCAGGTGGAGCAATAGGAGTGCATATAAAATCATTATTATTGGTGCTAGTGAAATCACACAGCTTAGTGTTCTCAGGAGTATTCATTTTAACAGCAATAAAAATAAGTAAAGCAAACTAAATTAAGTAAAGTAAAACAAGTAACTAATTTTTTTTGTGTTTTTGATATAAAGAAAGCAAACAAGACAGAAAATAAAATAAAGTAAAGCAAGACAATAAACAAAGTAAAGAGATTGGATGTGAGAGACTCCCCTTGCAGCGTGTCTTGATCTCCCTGGCAACGGCGCCAGAAAAGTAGCTGCTGGCGTGCGACAGGGATTGCAACGGCGCTAGAAAGTAGCTTCCCTGTGACGGTAAAGCACTCGTCCGTTGGGAAACCCAAGAGGAAGGTATGATGAGTACAGCAGCGAGTTTTCCCTCAGTAAGAAACCAAGGTTTATCGAACCAGTAGGAGATGAAGGCCACGTGAAGGTTATTGGTGAAGGAGTGTAGTGCGATGCAACACCAGGGATTCCGGTGCCAACGTGGAACCTGCACAACACAATCAAGATACTTTGCCCCAACTTAACAGTGAGGTTGTCAATCTCACCGGCTTGCTGTAAACAAAGGATTAAACGTATGGTGTGGAGAATAATGTTTTCTTGCAAAGAACAACAGAGAACAATGATTGCAATAGGTTGTATTTCAGATGTAAAAGAATGGACCGGGGTCCACAGTTCACTAGTGGTGTCTCTCCAATAAGATAAATAGCATGTTGGGTGAACAAATTACAGTTGGGTGATACGTCTCCGACGTATCGATAATTTCTTATGTTCCATGCCACATTATTGATGATATCTACATGTTTTATGCACACTTTATGTCATAATTATGCGTTTTCCGGAACTAACCTATTGACGAGATGCCGCAGTGCCAGTTCCTGTTTTCTGCTGTTTTTGGTTTCAGAAATCCTAGTAAGGAAATATTCTCGGAATCGGACGAAATCAACGCCCAGCATCCTATTTTTCCACGAAGCTTCCAGAACACCCGGGAAGGACCAGAGTTGGGCCACAGGGGCCCCAGGAGGGTGGCCGGCGCGGCCTGGGGGTGGCCTGCGCCCCCCTATCTCCTCGCCGCCTCTTCGACCCTCTGACGCCGCCTCTTCGCCTATATAAAGGTCCTCGACCTAAAACCTCGAGACGGAGAGCCACGGTACGAGAAACCTTCCAGAGCCGCCGCCATCGCGAAGCCAAGATCTGGGGGACAGGAGCCTCTGTTCCGGCACGCCGCCGGGACGGGGAAGTGCCCCCGGAAGGCTTCTCCATCATCACCACCGCCATCTTCATCAACGCTGCTGTCTCCCATGAGGAGGGAGTAGTTCTCCATCGAGGCTAAGGGCTGTACCGGTAGCTATGTGGTTCATCTCTCTCCTATGTACTTCAATACAATAATCTCATGAGCTGCCTTACATGATTGAGATTCATATGATGATGCTTGTAATCTAGATGTCATTATGCTAGTCAAGTGGATTTTACTTATGTGATCTCCGGAGACTCCTTGTCCCACGTGTGTAAAGGTGACAGTGTGTGCACCGTGTGGGTCTCTTAGGCTATATTTCACAGAATACTTATTCACTGTTATGAATGGCATAGTGAAGTGCTTATTTATATCTCTTTATGATTGCAATGTGTTTTGTATCACAATTTATCTATGTGCTACTCTAGTGATGTTATTAAAGTAGTTTATTCCTCCTGCACGGTGTAATGGTGACAGTGTGTGCATCGTGTTAGTACTTGGCGTAGGCTATGATTGTGATCTCTTGTAGATTATGAAGTTAACTATTGCTATGATAGTATTGATGTGATCTATGCCTCCTTTCGTAGCGTGAAGGTGACAGTGTGCATGCTATGTTAGTACTTGGTTTGGTTATGTTGATCTGTCATGCACTCTAAGGTTATTTAAACATGAACATTGAATATTGTGGAGCTTGTTAACTCCGGCATTGAGGGTTCTTGTAATCCTACACAGTTAGTGGTGTTCATCATCCAACAAGAGGGTGTAGAGTCTAGCATCTATTTATTTATTCTGTTATGTGATCAATGTTGAGAGTGTCCACTAGTGAAAGTATGATCCCTAGGCCTTGTTCCTAAATACTGCTATCGCTGCTTGTTTACTGTTTTACTGTATTTGTACTGCCTGCAATATTACCACCATCCATCACACGCCAGTCCTGGGCAAAGCACTTTTCTGGTGCCGTTGCTACTGCTCATACTTATTTATACCACCTGTATTTCACTATCTCTTCGCCGAACTAGTGCACCTATTAGGTGTGTTGGGGACACAAGAGACTTCTTGCTTTGTGGTTGCAGGGTTGCATGAGAGGGATATCTTTGACCTCTTCCTCCCTGAGTTCGATAAACCTTGGGTGATCCACTTAAGGGAAACTTGCTGCTGTTCTACAAACCTCTGCTCTTGGAGGCCCAACACTGTCTACAAGAATAGAAGCTCCCGTAGACATCAAGCACTTTTCTGGCGCTGTTGCCGGGGAGGAAAGGTAAACGGCACTCACACACCGGCAACCCCGGCAACTAAGCTATTTTCTGGCGCCATTGCCGAGGAGGAAAGGTAAAAGGCACTCATACTCCGGTTCCAGGTAACAGTACTTTTCTGGCGCCATTGTGTTTGTGCTCGAAGCTATTTCCTTTAGATCCTGCAATTGCATCTTTTTGTTTCTTGTTTACACTAGTTTGGCATAATGGACAACAATGAGCTTCTTGTTCTATTTCCTGATTTAAGACATGGATGGTTTGATCCGAAAATTAAAAAACCCATGGAACATATTAGCATGAACACATTGAACACTATTGTTGCTAATGATATGGAAAATTCTAAGCTTGGGGAAGCTGGTTTTGATGAGCATGATCTTTTAGTCCCCCAAGCATTGAGGAGAAAATTTACTTTGATGATACTTTGCCTCCTATTTATGATGATTATAATGATAGTAGTCTTTTGGTGCCACCTGTTATGGAGGATAAATTTGATTATGAATACAATATGCCTCCTATATTTGATGATGAGAATAATAATGATAGCTACTTTGTTGAATTTGCTCCCATTACAACTAATAAAATTGATTATGCTTATGTGGAGAGTAATAATTTTATGCATGAGACTCATGATAAGAATGCTATATGTGATAGTTATATTGTTGAGTTTGATCATGACACTACTGAAAGTTATTATGAGAGAGGAAAATATGGTTGTAGAAATTTTCATGTTACTAAAACACCTCTCTATGTGCTGAAATTTTTGAAGCTACACTTGTTTTATCTTCCTATGCTTGTCACTTTGCTCTTCATGAACTTGTTTATTTACAAGATTCCTATGCATAGGAAGCATGTTAGACTTAAATGTGTTTTGAATTTGCTTCTAGATGCTCTCTTTTGCTTCAAATACTATTTCTTGCGAGTGCATCATTAAAACTGCTGAGCCCATCTTAATGGCTATAAAGAAAGAACTTCTTGGGAGATAACCCATGTGTTTATTTTGCTACAGTACTTTGTTTTATATTTGTGTCTTGGAAGTTGTTTACTACTGTAGCAACCTCTCCTTATCTTAGTTTTGTGTTTTGTTGTGCCAAGTAAAGTCGTTGATAGTAAGGTTCATACTAGATTTAGATTACTGCACAGAAACAGATTTCTTGCTGTCACGAATCTGGGCCTAATTATCTGTAGGTAACTCAGAAAATTATGCCAATTTACGTGAGTGAACCTCAGATATGTATGCAACTTTCATTCAATTTGAGCATTTTCATTTGAGCAAGTCTGGTGCCTCAATAAAATTCGTCTTTACGGACTGTTCTATTTTGACAGATTCTGCCTTTTATTTCGCATTGCCTCTTTTGCTATGTGGGATGGATTTCTTTGTTCCATTGACTTCCAGTAGCTTTAAGCAATGTCCAGAAGTGTTAAGAATGATTGTGTCACCTGTGAACATGTGAGTTTTTGATTATGCACTAACCCTCTAATGAGTTTGTTTCGAGTTTGGTGTGAAGGAAGTTTTCAAGGGTCAAGAGAGGAGGATGATATACTACGATCAAGAAGAGTGAAAAGTCTAAGCTTGGGGATGCCCCGGTGGTTCATCCCTGCATATTTCAAGAAGACTCAAGCGTCTAAGCTTGGGGATGCCCAAGGCATCCCCTTCTTCATCGACAAATTATCAGGTTCCTTCTCTTGAAACTATATTTTTATTCGGTCACATCTTATGTACTTTACTTGGAGCGTCTGTTTGTTTTTGTTTTTGTTTGAATAAATGCTTGTGTGGGAGAGAGACACGCTCTGCTGGTTCATATGAACACATGTGTTCTTAGCTTTTAATGTTCATGGCGAAGGTTGAAACTGCTTCGTTAATTGTTATATGGTTGGAATCAGAAAATGCTACATGTAGTAATTGGTAAAATGTCTTGGATAATGTGATACTTGGCAATTGTTGTGCTCATGTTTAAGCTCTTGCATCATATACTTTGCACCTATTAATGAAGAAATACATAGAGCATGCTAAAATTTGGTTTGCATAATTGGTCTCTCTAAGGTCTAGATAATTTCTAGTATTGAGTTTGAACAACAAGGAAGACGGTGTAGAGTCTTATAATGTTTACAATATGTCTTTTATGTGAGTTTTGCTGCACCGGTTCATCCTTGTGTTTGCTTCAAACAACCTTGCTAGCCTAAACCTTGTATCGAGAGGGAATACTTCTCATGCATCCAAAATCCTTGAGCCAACCACTATGCCATTTGTGTCCACCATACCTACCTACTACATGGTATTTCCTGCCATTCCAAGTAAATTGCTTCATGTGCTACCTTTAAACCTTCAAAATGCTTCTCAATTTGTGTTAATGTTTTATAGCTCATGAGGAAGTATGTGGTGTTTATCTTTCAACCTTGTCATTTACTCTTGACAGACTTTCATAATGGACTAGTGGCACATCCGCTTATCCAATAATTTTGCAAAAAGAGCTGGCAATGGGGTTCCCAGCCCCGATTAATCAAACTTCATTAATAATTCTCTTCACATGTTTTGCTCTGATTCATCAGTAAGCAACTTAATTTTGCAAATAGACACTCCTCCATGGTATGAGATTGATGGTAGGCACCCAAGGATTCGGTTAGCCATGGCTTGTGTAAGCAAAGGTTGGGGGGAGTGTCACCCATAATAAAAACTAAAGTACATGTGTAAACAAAAGAGAAGAGGGATGATCTACCTTGCTGGTAGAGATAACGTCCTTCATGGGAGCCGCTCTTGAAAGTCTGGTTGGCGAGGTAGTTAGAGTACCCATTACCATTCGTTGACAACGACAAACACCTCTCAAAACTTTACTTTTATGCTCTATGTGATTTCAAAACTTAAAAAGCTCTAGCACATGATTTAATCCCTGCTTCCCTCTGCGAAGGGCCTTTGTTTTATTTTTATGTTGAGTCAGTTCACCTATTTCTCTCCACCTCAAGAAGCAAACACTTGTGTGAACTGTGCATTGATTCTTACATACTTGCATATTGCACTTGTTATATTGCTTTGCATTGACAACTATCCATGAGATATACATGTTACAAGTTGAAAGCAACCGCTGAAACTTAATCTTCCATTGTGTTGCTTCAATGCCTTTACTTTGAATTATTGCTTTATGAGTTAACTCTTATGCAAGACTTATTGATGCTTGTCTTGAAAGTACTATTCATGAAAAGTCTTTGCTTTATGATTCAGTTGTTTACTCATGTCATTACCATTGTTTTGATTGCTGCATTCATTACATATGCTTACAATATTATGATCAAGGTTATGATGGCATGTCACTCCAGAAATTATCTTTGTTATCGTTTACCTGCTCGGGACGAGCAGGAACTAAGCTTGGGGATGCTGATACGTTGATGTCTACGCCCCCTCCTTTTCCTGTAGACAGTGTTGGGCCTCCAAGAGCAGAGGTTTGTAGAACAGCAGCAAGTTTCCCTTAAGTGGATCACCCAAGGTTTATCGAACTCAGGGGGGAAGAGGTCAAAGATATCCCTCTCATGCAACCCTGCAACCACAAAGCAAGAAGTCTCTTGTGTCCCCAACACACCTAATACAATAGGTGCACTAGTTCGGCGAAGAGATAGTGAGACGCAAGTAATATGGATGAGTATGAGTGATAATAGCAATCTGAATGAAATATGGCAGCGAGTAAACATTCAACAAAACAGTAGACAAACGGAGATTCGATGCTTGGAAGCAAGGCCCAGGGATCCTGCTTTCACTAGTGGACACTCTCAACATTGATCACATAACAGAATAGATAAATGCATACTCTACACTCTTGTTGGATGATGAACACCATTGCGTAGGATTACACGAACCCTCAATGCCGGAGTTAACAAGCTCCACAATTCAATGTTCATATTTAAATAACCTTAGAGTGTAAGATAGATCAATACGACTAAACCAAGTACTAACATAGCATGCACACTGTCACCTTCACACTATGTAGGAGGAATAGATCACATCAATACCATCATAGCAATAGTTAACTTCATAATCTACAAGAGATCATAATCATAGCATACGCCAAGTACTAACACGGATGCACACACTGTCACCATTACACCGTGCAGGAGGAATAAAACTACTTTAATAACATCACTAGAGTAGCACATAGATGAATAGTGATACAAAACTCATATGAATCTCAATCATGTAAAGCAGCTCATGAGATTATTGTATTGAGGTACATGGGAGAGAGATGAACCACATAGCTACAGCGGAGCCCTCAGCCTCGGGGGTGGATTACTCCCTCTTCATCATGGAGGCAGCGATGGCGGTGAAGATGGCGGTGAAGACGGCGGTGGAGATGGCTCCGGGGCAATTCCCGTCCCGGCAGTGCCGGAACAGCGACTTCTGTCCCCCGGGTGGACTTTCGCGATGGCGGCGGCTCTGGATGGTTTTCTCTGTTTCCGTCGAACTGGGCGATGTTTTTAGGTCAGGGACGAATATATAGGCGGAGAGGCGGCGCAAGGAGGCGGCTGGGGCCCCCACACCATAGGCTGGCGCGGCCAGGGGGCCACCCGCGCCGCCTTATGGTGTGGGCCCCCTGCTGCCCGCCTCCGACTCTCCTTCGGTGTTCCGGAAGCTTCCGGGAATTCTAAGACTTTCGGTGTTGATTTCATCCGATTCCGAAAATATTTCCTTACTAGGATTTCTGAAACCAAAAACAGCAGAAAACAGCAACTGGCCTTTCGGCATCTCGTCAATAGGTTAGTTCCGGAAAACGCATAAATATGACATAAAATGTGAACAAAACATGTCAGAATTATTGTCATAAAACAAGCATGGAACATCAGAAATTATAGATACGTTGGAGACGTATCAGCATCCCCAAGCTTAGTTCCTACTCGTCCTCGAGTAGGTAAACGATAAAAGATAATTTCTGAGGTGACATGCTACCAACATAATCTTAATCATACTATTGTAAAGCATATGAGATGAATGCAGCGATTCGAAACAATGTAAATGCAATGAGTAAACAATTGAATCATATAGCAAAGACTTTTCATGAATAGTACTTTCAAGACAAGCATCAATAAGTCTTGCATAAGGGTTAACTCATAAAGCAATAAATTCATAGTAGAGACATTGAAGCAACACAATGGAAGATTAAGTTTCAGCGGTTGCTTTCAACTTGTAACATGTATATCTTATGGATAGTTGTCAATGCAAAGAAATATAACAAGTGCAATAAGCAAGTATGTAAGAATCAATGCACAGTTAACACAAGTGTTCGCTTCTTGAGATGGAGAGAAATAGGTGAACTGACTCAACATAAAAGTAAAAGAAAGGTCCTTCAAAGAGGAAAGCATCGATTGCTATATTTGTGCTAGAGCTTTGATTTTGAAAACAAGAAACAATTTTATCAACGGTAGTAATAAAGCTTATGTATCATGTAAATTATATCTTACAAGTTGCAAGCCTCATGCATAGTATACTAATAGTGCCCGCACCTTGTCCTAATTAGCTTGGACTACCGGGATCATTGCAATGAACATGTTTTAACCAAGTGTCGCAATGGGGTACCTCTATGCCGCCTGTACAAAGGTCTAAGGAGAAAGCTCGCATTGGATTTCTCGCTATTGATTATTCTCAACTTAGGCATCCATACCGGGACAACATAGACAACAGATAATGGACTCCTCTTTTATGCATAAGCATGTAACAACAATTAATTATCTCATTTGAGATTGAGGATATTGTCCAAAACTGAAACTTCCACCATGGATCATGGCTTTAGTTAGCGGCCCAATGTTCTTCTCTAACAATATGCATGCTCTAACCATAAAGTGGTAGATCGCTCTTACTTCAGACAAGACAAACATGCATAGCAACTCACATGATATTCAACAAAGAGTAGTTGATGGCGTCCCCAGTGAACATGGTTATCGCACAGCAAGCAACTTAATAAGAGATAAAGTGCATAAGTACATATTCAATACCACAATAGTTTTTAAGCTATTTGTCCCATGAGCTATATATTGCAAAGGTAGAGGATAGAAATTTAAAGGTAGCACCTCAAGCAATTTACTTTGGAATGGCGGAGAAATACCATGTAGTAGGTAGGTATGGTGGACTCGAATGGCATAGTGGTTGGCTCAAGGGTTTCGGATGCATGAGAAGTAATCCCTCTCGATACAAGGCTTAGGCTAGCAAGGTTATTTGAAGCAAACACAAGCATAAACTAGTACATCAAAACTTACATAAAAGACATATTACAAGCATTATAAGACTATACATCGTCTTCCTTATTGTTCAAACACCTCACTAGAAAATATCTAGACTCTAGAGAAACCACTCATGCAAACCAAATTTTAACAAGCTCTATGTATTTCTTCACTAATAGGTGCAAAGTATATGATGCAAGAGCTTAAACAAGAGCACAACAATTGCCAAGTATCAAGTTATTCAAGACATCATACCAATTACTACATGTAGCATTTTCCAATTCCAACCATATAATAATTAACGAAGCAGTTTCAACCTTCGCCATGAATACTAAAAGCTAAGAACACATGTGTTCATACGAACCAGCGGAGCGTGTCTCTCTCCCACACAAGCATTTATTCAAACAAAAACAAAAACAAAAGCACACAGACGCTCCAAGTAAAGTACATAAGATGTGACCGAATAAAAATATAGTTTCAAGAGAAGGAACCTGATAATGTTGTCGATGAAGAAGGGGATGCCTTGGGCATCCCCAAGCTTAGATGCTTGAGTCTTCTTGGAATATGCAGGGATGAACCACCGGGGCATCCCCAAGCTTAGAGCTTTCACTCTTCTTGATCATAGTATATCATCCTCCTCTCTTGACCCTTGAAAACTTCCTTCACACCAAACTCGAAACAAACGCATTAGAGGGTTAGTGCATAATCAAAAACTAACATGTTCAGAGGTGACACCATCATTCTTAACACTTATGGACATTGCCCAAAGCTACTGGAAGTTAATGGAACAAAGAAATCCATCCCACATAGCAAAAGAAGCAATGCGAAATAAAAGGCAGAATCTGTCAAAACAGAACAGTCCGTAAAGACGAATTTTATTGAGGCACCAGACTTGCTCAAATGAAAATGCTCAAATTGAATGAAAGTTGCGTACATATCTGAGGATCACTCACGTAAATTGGCATAATTTTCTGAGTTACCTACAGAGAATTTTGCCCAGATTCGTGACAGCAAAGAAATCTGTTTCTGCGCAGTAATCCAAATCTAGTATGAACCTTACTATCAACGACTTTACTTGGCACAACAAAACACAAAACTAAGATAAGGAGAGGTTGCTACAGTAGTAAACAACTTCCAAGACACAAATATAAAATAAAGTACTGTAGCAAAATAACACATGGGTTATCTCCCAAGAAGTTCTTTCTTTATAGCCATTAAGATGGGCTCAGCAGTTTTAATGATCCACTCGCAGGAAATAGTATTCGAAGCAAAAGAGAGCTTCAAGAGGCAAATTCAAAACAAATTTAAGTCTAACATGCTTCCTATGAAGAGGAATCTTATACACAAATGAATTCATGAAGAACAAAGTGACAAGCGTAAGAGGATAAAACACGAGTAACTTCAAGATTCTCGACATAAAGAGGGGAAAATTAATATTATTAAGATGCATATAACCATATTTCCCTCTCTCATGATAACTTTCAGTAGCATCATTGATGAAATCCACAATATACCCATCACTTAAAACATTCTTATCATGGTTCATATGCATAGAAGTATCATTAAATTTGGCATAAGAAAAGTTATTCTCATTAATAGTAATTGGAGCAAGATTATAATCAAGAATTTGAACATGGTAAACAAGTTGCATATTAAAAGAATTGTTTTTGGTAATCCAATCATGACTATGACAAGTTTCATAAGGGTAGTTATAACCTATATCATAGCATTCTTTATAATAATCATCAAAGATCGGAGGCACAGTGTCATCATAAGAAATAGAATAGTTATCTTTCACAGTTGGTTTATCTATGACCATACCATCGTTGTTATTAGAAGGAGATGTATCAAACACATAATGATCAGTAGCAAAAGGATTTTCAAACACCTCTTCCCCAAGCTTAGAGCTTTCTATATCATTATGGGAGGAAGCATGGATAGCACTGACACTATGGCAATTATTATCATCATCATTTTCAGAATTAGTTTCCCAGAGATTTGCAATATCAAAAGTAGTGTGCTCATTCAAATCATGATCTCTAATGTATGTAAAGGGCATAGGAAGATCATCATATTTAGATTCATTATCACAATAATCATTAGGAGCAACATACTTACGGTTACTTAGCGTTATCTCATTCACGCGGGGATACACCGTTACCTCTTTCTTTTTATTCTCCTTCTTCTTCTTCTTCTTCTTCTTCTTCTTCTTCTTCTTCTTCGTTCCCTTCTTCTTCTTCTTCTCTTCCTTCTCCTCGTTCCCTTCTTTAGGAGGAAGAGGCTTGAAGGGTGGCTTGTCCGCATAACCTGATTTACTTTCAGAAACAATAGAAGAAACTTGGGAGGATCCCTCCTTTTCACTAATTAGTTGAAAACACACAGCGGTCCTATCATATTTTGGCAAGGTGTCATCTTCTAAAATATTTTGTATGTAAGTATTTGTATGGCTATTATCAATGCAATAAGAAAAACACCCATGCAGGACATCATCAATATCAAGATCACTCATATGTAACAAAGAGATTTTTCTCGACAGTTCTTCACACCCCAAAAATAAAGTAAGTTCATCATGCTGATTAGGAGTAATTTCACCATCACAATACAAATTTGCAGCACTCATTGGGTTCAAATTATCATTGGAGGAGCATTGAAAATTAAAATGACCCACTTCATGGCAAACTTCACAAATAAAAGGATAGAGGGCACAAACTTTTTTACCAAGATCATCTAGAGCCCTAAGCCACTTTCTAGTTTTTTCAGTAGTATGATGGATACAATATTCATCTTTGATTTGATTAATTCCACAAGGTCTATGTATTCCACAAAAATTAACATGCTTATAGGAAATAGCATTCTTAGGAGTTTGAGCATGCTTATTGCAATAATTAACAACAATTTCATTCTTCATGCAAGCCTCTTTAAAAGGTTCATGATACTTATCAAAATTCTTTTTAGGCAATTCAAAATGAGAAGCAAAGGCTTTATAAAGATTTGCAGCAACTTGAGAGTCAAGACCATAAGTAGCACTCATATTTCGAAATTTATCGGTATCCATAAAAGTTTCAATGCATTCATAATCATAATTTATACCTGACTCTTTACCTTTGTTGTTCTCCCATCCTTCAGCGTTGTCCTCAATCCGATCAAGAAGATCCCACCTAGCTTCAACCTCCTTGCTTGTGAAAGATCCCTCCGAACACGCGTCCAGATAGTCCTTATGTTGTCCTGAAAGCCTCGCATAAAAATTATTAACAATAACATTACGGGGGAGCTCATGAATGGGACATTTGAGCATTAGTGACTTCAGTCTCCCCCACGCTTGAGAAATACTCTCTCCATCACGAGGATAAAAGTTATAAATATAATTCCTATCAATATGCACTTCATGAGGAGGATAAAATTTAGAATAAAAGAGAGATGCAATTTCCTCCCAACCAAGAGAATGTCTATTCTCCAACAATTTATACCAATGCGCCGCTTTACCAGACAGCAAAACAGAGAATAGCTTCTTCCTCACTTCATCCATAGAGATACCTGCACACTTGAATAACCCGCATAATTTGTGCAAAAACACTAAATGATCTCTAGGATGGACAGTTCCATCCCCTTTATAGTGGTTGTCCATAACACGTTCAATAATTTTCATAGGTATTTTATACGGAATACTTTCAGCAGGTGGATTTAAAATATCAGAAGCATCATTAGAGTTATCGCATATGGGAGATAAAGCATTATCAGAGCAAAATATTTCTTCCAAAGCTGAGGAGCAAAAAAAGATTATTTTTATATAAACTAGCTTCCCCAAGCTTAGACTTATCCATAGTATTAGCAGTAATTGCATTCATACTAATAACATCGCTACTAGCATGCAAATAAGGTTCCATAGGTTTTTTAATTTTCGCATCAAACAATTCTAAATCAGGAAAAAGATTAAAAAGCTCACCAATTTTTTTGTTGTTTTCCATTATGCCTAACTAGTGTAAACAAGAAACAAAAAGATGCAATTGCAGGATCTAAAGGAAATAGCTTCGAGTACTTACAACGGTGCCGGAAAATAGCTTAGTAGCCGAGATCCGGAGTGTGAGTACCTTTTACCTTTCCTCCCCGGCAACGGCGCCAGAAAATAGCTTGATGTCTATGCCCCCTCCTTTTCCTGTAGACAGTGTTGGGCCTCCAAGAGCAGAGGTTTGTAGAACAGCAGCAAGTTTCCCTTAAGTGGATCACCCAAGGTTTATCGAACTCAGGGAGGAAGAGGTCAAAGATATCCCTCTCATGCAACCCTGCAACCACAAAGCAAGAAGTCTCTTGTGTCCCCAACACACCTAATACAATAGGTGCACTAGTTCGGCGAAGAGATAGTGAGACGCAAGTAATATGGATGAGTATGAGTGATAATAGCAATCTGAATGAAATATGGCAGCGAGTAAACATTCAACAAAACAGTAGACAAACGGAGATTCGATGCTTGGAAGCAAGGCCCAGGGATCCTGCTTTCACTAGTGGACACTCTCAACATTGATCACATAACAGAATAGATAAATGCATACTCTACACTCTTGTTGGATGATGAACACCATTGCGTAGGATTACACGAACCCTCAATGCCGGAGTTAACAAGCTCCACAATTCAATGTTCATATTTAAATAACCTTAGAGTGTAAGATAGATCAATACGACTAAACCAAGTACTAACATAGCATGCACACTGTCACCTTCACACTATGTAGGAGGAATAGATCACATCAATACCATCATAGCAATAGTTAACTTCATAATCTACAAGAGATCATAATCATAGCATACGCCAAGTACTAACACGGATGCACACACTGTCACCATTACACCGTGCAGGAGGAATAAAACTACTTTAATAACATCACTAGAGTAGCACATAGATGAATAGTGATACAAAACTCATATGAATCTCAATCATGTAAAGCAGCTCAAGAGATTATTGTATTGAGGTACATGGGAGAGAGATGAACCACATAGCTACAGCGGAGCCCTCAGCCTCGGGGGTGGATTACTCCCTCCTCATCATGGAGGCAGCGATGGCGGTGAAGATGGCGGTGAAGACGGCGGTGGAGATGGCTCCGGGGGCAATTCCCCGTCCCGGCAGGGTGCCGGAACAGCGACTTCTGTCCCCCGAATTGGACTTTCGCGATGGCGGCGGCTCTGGATGGTTTTCTCTGTTTCCATCGAACTGGGCGATGTTTGTAGGTCAGGGACGAATATATAGGCGGAGAGGCGGCGCAAGGAGGCGGCTGGGGCCCCCACACCATAGGCTGGCGTGGCCAGGGGGCCACCCGCGCCGCCTTATGGTGTGGGCCCCCTGCTGCCCGCCTCCGACTCTCCTTCGGTGTTCCGGAAGCTTCCGGGAATTCTAAGACTTTCGGTGTTGATTTCGTCCGATTCCGAAAATATTTCCTTACTAGGATTTCGGAACCCAAAACCAGCAGAAACAAGACAGCGGCCTTTCGGCATCTCGTCAATAGGTTAGTTCCGGAAAACGCATAAATATGACATAAAATGTGAACAAAACATGTCGGTATTGTCATAAAACAAGCATGGAACATCAGAAATTATAGATACGTTGGAGACGTATCATAAGTCTCCGACGTATCGATAATTTCTTATGTTCCATGCCACATTATTGATGATATCTACATGTTTTATGCACACTTTATGTCATAATTATGCGTTTTCCGGAACTAGCCTATTGACGAGATGCCGCAGTGCCAGTTCCTGTTTTCTGCTGTTTTTGATTTCAGAAATCCTAGTAAGGAAATATTCTCGGAATCGGACGAAATCAACGCCCAGCATCCTATTTTTCCACGAAGCTTCCAGAACACCCGGGAAGGACCAGAGTTGGGCCACAGGGGCCCCAGGAGGGTGGCCAGCGCGGCCTGGGGGTGGCCCGCGCCCCCTATCTCCTCGCCGCCTCTTCGACCCTCTGACGCCGCCTCTTCGCCTATATAAAGGTCCTCGACCTAAAACCTCGAGACGGAGAGCCACGGTATGAGAAATCTTCTAGAGCCGCCGCCATCGCGAAGCCAAGATCTGGGGGACAGGAGTCTCTGTTTCGGCACGCCGCCGGGACGGGGAAGTGCCCCCGGAAGGCTTCTCCATCATCACCACCGCCATCTTCATCAACGCTGCTGTCTCCCATGAGGAGGGAGTAGTTCTCCATCGAGGCTAAGGGCTGTACCGGTAGCTATGTGGTTCATCTCTCTCCTATGTACTTCAATAAAATAATCTCATGAGCTGCCTTACATGATTGAGATTCACATGATGATGCTTGTAATCTAGATGTCATTATGCTAGTCAAGTGGATTTTACTTATGTGATCTCCGGAGACTCCTTGTCCCACGTGTGTAAAAGTGACAGTGTGTGCACCGTGTGGGTCTCTTAGGCTATATTTCACAGAATACTTATTCACTGTTATGAATGGCATAGTGAAGTGCTTATTTATATCTCTTTATGATTGCAATGTGTTTTGTATCACAATTTATATGTGTGCTACTCTAGTGATGTTATTAAAGTAGTTTATTCCTCCTGCACGGTGTAATGGTGACAGTGTGTGCATCGTGTTAGTACATGGCGTAGGCTATGATTGTGATCTCTTGTAGATTATGAAGTTAACTATTGCTATGATAGTATTGATGTGATCTATGCCTCCTTTCGTAGCGTGAAGGTGACAGTGTGCATGCTATGTTAGTACTTGGTTTGGTTATGTTGATCTGTCATGCACTCTAAGGTTATTTAAACATGAACATTGAATATTGTGGAACTTGTTAACTCCGGCATTGAGGGTTCTTGTAATCCTACACAGTTAGTGGTGTTCATCATCCAACAAGAGGGTGTAGAGTCTAGCATCTATTTATTTATTCTGTTATGTGATCAATGTTGAGAGTGTCCACTAGTGAAAGTATGATCCCTAGGCCTTGTTCCTAAATACTGCTATCGCTGCTTGTTTACTGTTTTACTGTATTTGTACTGCCTGCAATATTACCACCATCCATCACACGCCAGTCCTGGGCAAAGCACTTTTCTGGTGCCGTTGCTACTGCTCATACTTAATACCACCTGTATTTCACTATCTCATCGCCGAACTAGTGCACCTATTAGGTGTGTTGGGGACACAAGAGACTTCTTGCTTTGTGGTTGCAGGGTTGCATGAGAGGGATATCTTTGACCTCTTCCTCCCTGAGTTCGATAAACCTTGGGTGATCCACTTAAGGGAAACTTGCTGCTGTTCTATAAACCTCTGCTCTTGGAGGCCCAACACTGTCTACAAGAATAGAAGCTCCCGTAGACATCATTGGGCAATTGACAAATAGAGAGGGCATAACAATGCATATACATATCATGATGACTACTATGAGTTTTACTTAGGGCATTACGACAAAGAACATAGACCGCTATCCAGCATGCATCTATGCCTAAAAAGTCCACCTTCGGGTTAGCATCCGCACCCCTTCCAGTATTAAGTTGCAAACAACAGACAATTGCATTAAGTATTGTGCATAATGTAAACAATACAAATATCCTTAGACAAAGCATTGATGTTTTATCCCTAGTGGCAACAGCACATCCACAACCTTAGAACTTTCTGTCACTGTCCCAGATTCAATGGAGGCATGAACCCACAATCGAGCATAAATACCCCTCTTGGAGTCACAAGTATCATATTGGCCAGAGCCTCTACTAGCAACAGAGCGCATGCAAGATCATAAACAACACATATAAGATAGATCAATAATCAACTTGACATAGTATTCCATATTCATCGGATCCCAACAAACACAACATGTAGCATTACAAATAGATGATCTTGATCATGATAGGCAGCTCACAAGATCTAAACATGATAGCACAAGAGGAGAAGACAACCATCTAGCTACTGCTATGGACCCATAGTCCAAGGATGAACTACTCACGCATCAGTCCGGAGGCGGGCATGGTGGTGTAGAGCCCTCCGGTGATGATTCCCCTCTCCGGCAGGGTGCCGGAGGCGATCTCCTGAATCCCCCGAGATGGGATTGGCGGCGGCGTCGTCACAGTAACTTTTCTCGTATCGTGGCTCTCGGTACTAGGGTTTTCGCGACGGAGATATTAAATAGGCGAAGGGGCAGAGTCGGGGGATGCTCGAGGGGCCCACCCCATAGGGCGGTGCGGCTAGGGGTGGGGCCGCGCCCCCCTAGGGTGTGGCCGCCTCGTCGCCCCTCTTCGTCTCCTCTTCGGACTTCTGGAAGGCTCCGTGGAAAATAAGACCGTGGGCTTTTGTTTCGTCCAATTCCGAGAATATTTTCTGTGTAGGATTTCTGAAACCAAAAACAGCATAAAACAGGAACTGGCGCTTCGGCATCTTGTTAATAGGTTAGTGCCGGAAAATGCATCAAAATGATATAAAGTGTATATAAAACATGTGAGTATTGTCATAAAACTAGCATGGAACATAAAAAATTATAGATACGTTTGAGACGTATCAGTGGTGGAGAAGAAGGGAGGAGGTGGTGGTGGTGGGAGGAGAAGTGGAGGAGAAGGAGGAGATGGAGAAGTGAAGAGAAGTGGTGGAGGTGAAGTTGAGGAGGAGGAGGACGCATCCGAAATTAAATTTCTGGCCAAAACTTCTGTGGCGCATCGACACTTGGTGCGCCACATAATTTTTTTCGATTTTTTTGCAGGAAAAATTCTTTAATTGGCCGTAACATTTTACTCTTTTCGAATTTGGCGATTCTAAAACTTGTCCAACCGGGCAAGCCGTGGTGAATTCGGATGTAAAATTTTCTCCCGGTCATTTTGATATATTGTGCGTTTTTTTTTTCGAGTTGGTATGGAACCAGAAATCCAGTTTATTGATTTTGCAACGTAATTTTGAAAAAAAAAGTCGAAATTCATGTTTGCTAATTTTCAGTGGTACTAGACGACATAATACATGGGCACCTCAAAGGATTTTATTTTTTGAATTTTCTATCTATTTCTTTTTTTATTTTACAGTCCTAAAAAGCGATCCAGGGGGGGTGGTGGAGTTGCGTGCGGAGAAAAAATCCTTCAACTTTCTGTGGCGCATATGCCTACATGCGCCAAAGAAAGATGAACTTCTGTGGCGCATATGCCAATAGTGCCACAGAATTTTGACTTTCTGTGGCGCATGTGATAGATGCGCCACAAAATTCCCTTCGTCCATGTGTAGTGGTGGACCCTGTGTGGGCTCCACAGACTTTCTGTGGCGCACATGTGCACATGCGCCACAGAATGGCCAATTTCTGTGGCGCACCAGCTGCAAATGCGCCACAGAATTCCCAGAAATTTTGTGGAGCATTAATTTGCATGCGCCACAGAAATAATTTTGTGGAGCATGCACGTTTTAGTGCGCCACAGATGGTATTTCTACCTATAAGGGTTTTCCTACTAGTGTGACATCCTCGATCTTTCAGTTGGTATCAGAGCCATGCCTCTCTTTCTATGTTTCACCGCCTTGAGAGTACATATATCGGCTAGGGTATTAGTGTACAATGACACTTTTATATTTAGTGGCACAAACTATGATGTTCAGGGATGCATCCACATATGGTTGATTATTTTCGAGGCATGCATCCACATATGGAGCAAATTCTTGATATGGGTTTTCTCCTCTTAAGGATCCACAAAGTCCATCTTTTGAGGAGAAGAAAAACTTTTATCTAGATGCTCAAGCTACTAAAGTGCTTTGCCACGTTGTGAGCCATGTAGTTATCTCTTCAATCATGCCTTTCGACGGTGCTCATGGGTTATGGACAAAGTTTCGAGATATATATGATGTGTCCAAGACCATTGAGGATGATTGCACTCCTTCCACTTCACCGAAGTGTGGTAAGACACAAGGTAATGGTATGGTGAGTGGTGCTGAACATTGGATTGTTGATAGTGAGTTTACTCTTGATGATCCTTCATCTATATCTCATTTTAATGCTTCATCTTTGGACTTGAAGCCTTATAGCACTAAAAATGCTTTACATGCTTGTATTCATAGTCCTTGCATTTCCTTCCAAGTGCTTATCTAAATCTTATGATGATATGCTTGGCATGTATTGTTGCCATGATAAAAGTGCTTCCTTATCCTCTAGTATTTTTGTGGCTAACAATGTAAGGGAAACCGAAGATACTATGGGCCAAGATGAGGTCTTGAATGAAGCTTCATGTAGTTCATCATCTTCACCATCTCATGATTCTTACAGGATTCAAATGTATCTCCTTCTTGGGAACCCTATCTATCTAGTGATGGTGGGGATGATGATATGGAAGAACTTGATGTTGCTTCCTTAAAAAGATGGCTGAGTTGGTTTTCCATGCCCTTCATAGGAAGAAAATTGCTTACTCTAAATTTATGATAATCTTGGCTTTTGCTAGGGATTCCCTCGCAACTTGATGACACGTGGTGGTGACCAATGACTGGGATGAAATTCAAAATGCTTGTGCAGACAGCTACAATGCCGGCATAAGAAGACAATGAATGGTTTCAAAACCGAGATAAACTTTATGGCTGACAAAACTAAGTTGGTTTCACCAGAAGATTCGGCAAAGGTGTTGCCGATGAAAGTTGGCAAGTCATCGCCGACATATAAAATGAAGCTAAGATAACTAACTCGGTACTTTGTGAAAAGTGGAGTTTAGTGGGGGAACTTGTTGCGGCCCTTCTAGTTGGCACATAGGACCACACCAGCTGTAGGGACTAATGTCGGGGGCCCCGGTAGGCTAATGGTATCGCATAATAGCCACGTTATCTCCATAATACCGGCTTACTGAGGCAAGCCGAATAAACTTATTTGCAGGTAAACTGCCATTGACCAAGTTGGAGGTTGACCGGGTTACCTTAACCCGGTTATCTCGGATCATAAAAGGGATGCTGGCAGAGAAGAATCGACATACATTGTGGGAGCTGACATAGGGGTCCGGCATAGGGCCAATGGTCATATGCCAGTCCCCAAAGTCAGCGCTCAAGTCTCGTCCCTATAATCACGCAAGAATCTCATTATAATGGCAAGCACGTCGCTACATTTCAAGCGATGTATGAGCTCATCATGCGCTGACCATCGTGACAAAGAGAACATGGTCAACGTGGCGCAGAGACAAGTACATATATGCCCAGTCACATCGAGGATGTCCTGGGCGACAAGATGGAAGCTCATGGCAGGGCCAGAGGAAAACTTTGAGGCCATGGAAACTGGCTTTATACCATGCTAGGTTTTCTGACATGTAACCTGCCCCCACTATAACCCCCACTATATAAGAGGGTGCGTGCAGGGCCTCCTTTGTAGAGGGTCAATGCATTCTTCATTCTCATTCTCATACGCATAGGACCACAATGCTTCTTCCTCCTCTCGCTAAATAGCTCATGGAGCACCATTGTAGTGGGGATTCCACCTCGAGATATATACATCCAAACAGGCAGAAGTAGGGGTTTTACCTTCTCACGAGGGTCCTGGACCTAGGTAGATCTTCGTTTGCTTTCTAGTTCACCTTCCCTCACTGGATCCTCTAGTGTCCATCGACCCATAACTTAAGCCTACCCATGTCATATGTCTGTTCACCACGATGATATTGCTACAATTGTGTGACAATCATATATGCATGGTTAGGACAATTTGATTTAATGCAAATGCATTATATTATGACAATATTCAGCTATATTTGAGAGTTACATTTCTGTATAATTCATTTATTATTTTGTAGGTTTCATAATTTAATCAATTTCATATGTACACCTTATTTACTTGTGGTTATAATGACATATTTATATCCTTCTTATACTCTACTAATGTTATCTAGTATTTTGTCGAGTTCAATAGTGTTTCAGTCGGTAATATACTTCTTCTAAATTCATTTTTATAGCTAGTTTCTATTTCTTGTAGAATGGACACATCATCTTTGCAAATGCAGGTTGCTGTTGAGTAGAAAAGGCACAAGAACATCACGGAAGCGCTCGGCTGATGCGGTTACTTACGTATGCAGAAAATTTCTACCAAGGACAATGATGACATCAAGCATATGAATAAATGGACGAATGACATGCGGAGCCAAAAGATGAACCAAGAACTCCTGGATCTCTGCCAAAGATGGTTTTTTCTTGACTACAAATTTTTAGTACCCGGAATACCTATTTATCATCTAGTGGGATCATTGTTAAAAAATACATTTATTTGATATGATGCTTACATCCCCTTGACGTTAATTTTTTTGATGACCTATATATGTTCTACATGTATGTCACAGCTTATGTAAACCTGAATATCATGTTAATTTCTAAATACCAGCACAAAGCCTCCTCCACGTCAAATATCCCTGGAATCCATCGACATCTAGAGGTGGGACGATCCTGTCGGGCTAACTCTTAGACGGAGTAGCAGCACCTATGTCGAAGGGTTCACCCACGGGTCACCAAGTACAGTCCACGACATCCCTGTAAGCACTATCGCCTCAACCATTTGTCAGAATAGTACTTGTTTATCCTATTAATCGTGTTGGATCTAAAATATTTGCATCACATGTGTTCCACATGAACCTATATTCTGTTGTGTACTGGCTAAAGTGTATGGCCAGGAACGCCTAATGGTGGTTGCACATGGGCAATTGTTCCCAAAAAGAACGGCACCGAACTTGTTGCAAAATTTGCGATTACCAGCAGAAATCTAGAAGATGGAAGTGATTAAGGTGTTTGAGCGCTTTGGCAACTCAAGGTGGACAAACCAGAAAAGTCGGATTAACACTTGCTCTATGCAAGGTGTGTTTCTTCAGCTGCCGGAAAAAGATGATAACGTTTGCTTCTAATAGGTATTAGATTTAGATGTGCACCTTGGCGCACGATCCCGTGGAGCTCGTGCTGATATTCACTTTGTATAACGATGATAAATTTAACCACCAATAAATTTAACCACCAATAAATTTAACCACCAATATGATAAAATATTTCTTAGGTTTTACAAAACGATATTGTTAGGATACAACAAAAGAAATTACAAATAGAGCAACAAACACGTGCATATAACCAAGAAAATAGAGAAATATAATATAGTAACTAACAGTTAATGATTCTAAGTAAGGAAGGAACAACAAAATAAACATCTACAAATGCTGCCTATGGACCTTGTTAGCATTCCTGCTGACCCGTCATAGCCCTCGGGCATCAACCGGAATCCCAAGTCAGCCGCACATCCCCGCACATCCCCGGCCTTGTAAATGGCTTGTAAACCACTATATTAAGTATTTATAGAAATTGATAATATGTAAGCAACATCAAGCATGGCCCCGGCGTTTCACACTCATGATCTTTTGTAATACACTTGATAATAATCTTAGAAAAACACTACGTTAGTATTTATACAGTCGATGATAAAATGCTATTTTGAAATCCTCCTATTATTCTTGGCAAGCTTGTTAATGTGACTATCAAGCAGTACCCCGCAAAAAAATACTATGAGGCAGTAGCATGGAATGATTTTGAATAAAAACAATCAAAATCAAGTAAACAAATTGGTAAGTAGATATAACAGAAACACGGAAAGAGAGTACACATACCAGTAACCATGTGGCAATTCGTAGTACTAACAAAATTCTAGTAGGTCCAAATGATATAGAACATCAGGTAGATGTTGGAAAGAATCAACATGAAAGCAGGAGGAAAACATGAAACTATCTCCCAGATTAAGGATATGACCATATGAGGGAGGTGGTGTTTTGGCTCATAGGTGCATATGCACCTATTATAAAAAATAATTAAAAATCACCAACCCCCATATGAGCGACAAATCACCAACCCCATCTGCAACATAGCAAAATAGTGCAATGCTTATATTATAGACCTTTCATTGTCATTGTATACGAAAAAAACGGGGAGTTCGACACCAAAAGTGACAATATTTCTACAATACTTTCACCCTAAGAAAGGGTCACTAAGAACTTCCAATTTATCGTAGATACAAAATAGATACAATTTCTTTATTTTCTCGGGACACCTTTGATCAATGAAAAGGAACCTTCTATTTTTTTTTCTTTGGTGCATGGTATGTAAAACATCTAATGCTCATAGCATCAGCCTGTTTGAGCTTCTATTTTTTCTACCATTGGAGTTTTCTAGAATACTTTCTACCTTTTGTGGAATATGAGTCACTTTGGCCTTTTGTCACTTAAGGGAGAGGTATCAACATCGATAGTATAAACTCTCGGGCATGTTTTATTAGGTGCTAATCTGCACAAGATAGAACACGAGTGTCATATACTGGCATCTTGCACCACAAATGAACCCCATGAAGACAGAAGTACCACTGCATTTATGAAACCTTAAACTATGAGCTCATTATGTCAATTGGACAGGCTAGCATTTCTAAAGATTAGTTAAATGAAAGTTCCAGGCAATACAAAAGCACATAATTTGCAAGAACTGGGGCAGAAAATCAATATAGCATAGTTGTTTACAAATCCGGTGGCCTGGGAGGCGAGGAGCTGCACCCCGCTGGCTGGCATCCTCCATGACCATGAAGAAACCAAGGCGGAACACAATGTGCAGGAAGACGTGCGACGCAACGCAGGTCGGCCAGGAAAAGGGCATGCCTATCTCTAAATAGCACATGAGGCACCTAATAAATCTAGATACGGAAAAAAATGCTGCTCACAAGGACACAACATCTCCTGTGGACCTGCATCTGGTTTCCATCTGCATCAGGAGAATAGGAGGTTAAAACAAGAAATGCAGTTGCTTCTCATGCGCTCTAATCTGCAGGGGCACACAAACGAAACACAGACTTTTGCCAACTTGAAAACAACAGGGATTCATCAACGGAGAAGTAGAAGGTAGGCAAACAGAGGTAGATTAGATGATCTGAGGTATGAAACAAACAACCGGTAAGAACAATCCTGAGACCAAATAATAGAAAGAAACATAAGAAAGGAATATAGGACACAAAGAACATCCGGCAAATAAAAAAGAAATCACCAGGAATGCAGACAATAGCGATGCCATGACGTCGCAAGGACGCAGACAGTGAGTTTGTGCTCCATTCAAATTCTTCAAAGCCTCCTATCGATGCACAAACAAAGAGGAAATACCCTAAATCAGCTCAACCAATTCATCGCATAGAAGAAACAAACAAATGCACAAGCTAGAGAGCAGATAGGATAGAAATGAACTAAAAGGTAAATCGCTGAATGTTTTATGCAACCGATGGAGATTTAGGATTAAACAGGACACAACAACCAGATAGGTCCCAATCATGCACAAGCTTGACCACCAACTCGGTAAATTGTTTGCAATATCTATCTAGAATATAAACTATAAACATCACCCCATAAAAATAGTTATATTTCAACCTACAATACTTCTCTTATCAAGAGTTCCAACATGTTTCGTAGTTCAGTTTCATTTTAGGTTGCTTTTGTACAGGAGGCGAAAAGAGAAAAAAAACAGCAAGGACATGTTGAGCTGATGGTGATTTGAGTTGAATTGCAGTAGAACTATTACCTGAAAATGAGGACAAATCAAGTTGAATTTTTTACATATATAAATCTGTCAGTATGTCCTTCATAACTTTTTGGTACCAGGGTGTATATTTTCATAAGAGAAGGTTGCAATCACTGATACACGGTGAGCTGAATCTACCTATTCAAGTATGAACATAAAACACAAAATTCATAATATTTAGAGTTGCAGATTTATAAAAGGCCAACAAGTGGTCACTGTAACACAACTGCTGGCTCAATCTCAATATTTTACCCAAAAGACAACAATGGTCATTGTAAATACAAAATAAGGGTAATTATGATGTCGGCTCACCTCACCTCACCTCAACTCGTCGTGGTGCAGCGTCGGATATGGTCCCATGCCGAGCGCCACAGAGAAGTAGATCACAACTTTCATAGTTGTGGCCCAGCGACACCACAACGGCTTGTGCTCCTCCTCCTGTCTCACATAATGTGACAAGGTAAAAATAAATCACAAGTCTCAAAAGGTCACAAAGTAACACACATGGTGAAGCGGTGAATCTACTACAACATATGATATGTTTATTGACCTATGTAATGAAAGGATGCACCTATGTCTGGAACATGGACTATTAAATCTGTTAGTTATTATCTGATGCCTGTCTCAAACCTAACACACAAAAAATGGTGGAAAATTTGCAGGGACAATTGAACACCTCACTACTGGCATGGTGCTCCAAAGTGGTCATAGAGGGTACCTGGCGGCACTGGACAATCTGTGCAAAATCAAAACCTTCCTTGCATCTCCTTTACTAACCAGTCACACAATAATTTCACCAAAATTGTTCACCAGGAAGTATGGAATTGCGAGAGAAAGAGGGAAGAACCTATTGTGAAAAAGGGCTGGAGTAGGGACTCTAGCCTGCGCGCTCCACGATGTTGAGGACGACGGCGTGACGGCTCGCTCTCGAGCCATCTTCTGCTGGCCTCCTTCCGCTCATGTGCGCGATGAAGAGGAGCCGAGGACTGAAGGTGTAGATGGTGCGAAGCTGGCGGCGGCCAAGCCGCCACTACCCAGAAACAAAGCCTTGAGACATGACCAAAGAGGAGGTGAGCAGCAACAACAGTTCAGATTCATACTTGCTCTTGAATCTTGAGTCTACTCTTTTTTCTTGGCTTGTTGTTTTCCTTACAGCAGCTAGCAGTTACAGAGATATGATATGTGAAGTCACTTAGAATAAATACATGGACAAGGAAGAGTAGGAGGAACTCATCTGATCTCGTAGGAAGAGGTGCACATCAGCTCCAAGCGCCAACACATCAGGCCAAAATGGTAGAGGAAAAGGGATCCAGAGAGAGACGGCCTGCAGGTCCTTGGCAAAAACGAGGTGGAGGAGGGCAGGCTGCTGCACACCAGCTCCAAGCAACATCACATCAGGTCAAAAGAGCAAGGGAAAGGGATTCAGAGAGAGAGAGGGGAGTACCTGCAGTTCCTTTACGCATCTAAGGTGGAGGAGACCAGGCTGCTACGCCGCTGGCTGCTGTCGTCGGCGATGATGAGAAGGTGGAGGGCGCCATTTTTTTCACCAGACGCATCCACGGCAGGATGTCAACAACGGGTAGTTCCAGGCGTGGAGGACGGTGGCGGCCTAGCCACCTCGCGTGGCGCAGCGGCGTCCGAAGTCGCCGGCAGTGAAGAATAGGGGCAAAGAGGAGGCTGGCGGCCGGAGGAGGAGATGGAACGGGAGTTGAGGCAGAAGGGGATTGGAGGAGAGAGGAGGCGCTCGGGAGGGGATTGGAGAGAGGAGGCTGGCGGCAGGGTTAGGGTTGGCTACGGGAGACGAGGATAGGGTTTGGCACTTTGGCTGATGGCCTCCCGATATTTCTTTCCTCCCTCAGATGAGCCAATCGTATCAGAACGGGTGGCCCAATCAGGTGGAGAGAAGCGAACCAGCGCCCAACCCATCTACGCCTGGTGGCCTATCGTGGATAGCCTCAAAGGGCTCCATGAGGGTGCACCGTTCATACCTTTAGATAGTAAACTTATTTTGATATTGTTAGATTTAGGTGATTCATGTGATGATAATGCTTATACATGTCCTTGGTTAGCTTGTTCTTTTGTTGAAGATAAATTGCTTAAACACCTATGTATGCTCTACATGCATGATAGTGCTTATTAAATATGAACCTTGTTAATTGTAGACAAAATATTACGGGTTGTTTTGTGGTACCCTCAAATGAATTATAGCCATTAATTTCAGTCCAATCAATGGCTAAAATATAGTCATACCACAGTCTAAAACTGGAGAGGTACGTTACGTAAGAATTTTCTCACCTTAGAAAAAAAAACGTAGACGGGCCCAGCCCATTAGACTGGTCCAGCCCAGGATCTACCGATCGCAGCCTGTCATGTCCATCCTCGTTCTCCAGCGATGGTCCTGCCGGAGGTTCCGCCGCCGCCGCTCTCTGTCCATTGCCCAACTCCGGCGCCGCCGCCTCCTCGCCCCCTCCAGACACCATTACATCCTGAAGTAGACCTACCCCCTCCGCCGCCCCCTTCCCCAATACGTCTCGACGGCGGCGGCCTCCCTCCGATCCGGTTCCTTGTGCGGGCGGCTTCGCCGAGCATTTGTACCCACCGCCGAATCGGCGCGGATCTCGGGCACCGGATTGGCCACCGACGTTGCGGAGGGGCTTTATCTGGCGATCGGCATGAGGGAGGCGATGAGCGGCACGGCGTCGCTGTGCTGCGCACGGGGAGCGACGACTATCCCAACGTCGCTATGACCACAGCGAAGCTCCGTTGCCCCGACTAGCGCTGTTGGTTCTCCTGGTCGCATCCTACACGACCCGCGGCCGGCGACGATCACCTGCGGTTGGAGCCTCCTCTCCAGCCTAGTTCGTCGTCTCCAGTGAAGGTAAATCCTCCATTTTTTTCTCTGTTTCCTATTTCTTGCAATATGAGAATGGACATGATGCATGTTTGTGCCGATAAGGGGATTAGTGGAGTTGCTTGTATGTAATGTGAAGCATATGTCTGAAGCATGATTCCTGTATGCAAATTTGTGAGCCTGATGTAGCTGCCTACAATATTTTTATCAGTTATTTCTGTAAGTATGGACGTCTAGATCAGGCTATTGATGTGTTGGAGAAGATGGTTAGCAAACAGTGTTTTCCTGATATAATAACGTCCAAAACATTCGTTAATGTAATCCAAGTGATTATTGGGAATGGTTAATCAGTGTGGAATACTTAGCTCGTGCAGTTACAGTACTGAACTATAACATGTCACTCGTTTTAAATGTGACCACAACGTGATAATCCTGGTCTATTGAGCAAATACTTAGAAGTGACAGCAAGAACACAATTTCTTAGAACGTTTGCCAATGAAATTCGTGGCCAAAAGGAAGACTAGTATGTGCAGTCTTTGAGAATTCCTTGCAATTTCTGCGAACGTCCTGCACTTTTTCGTCTCTATTGTTTGACCATGTGGCTGCTAACCAATTCTTCTGCTAGTGTTCTATATAGTTGACTCTTGTCTTTCGTGTATGTTGATGAGTGAGGCAAAGAATGTGAAATTGTGAATGCTAAACCCATGATGGTAAGACAAAATAAGCCAGGATTTTGTTATATACTTCAAGTGTATGTGTGAGATTTTAGACTGAATGGCTAATACCACTGACATGAGTAGTGATGTGGACTAAGTCCTTGGATGTGCCCGATCTTCACGGATTTGGATGGGATTCGTGGGGGAGGTGGATGAACACGAAGAACGTGGGTGGATGGCGGGGTGGATCGAAGATACAAACGCAACACACACACACAACCGGTTGTTCTTCGTTGGCCCGATACACCAACCCAACGGAATTGCAAGAAAAAGACCCACAAGGAGTAGAATCCCTCACAAAAGGTTGGCAATAGCAATCGATAGAGTTCCAAAGAGGAAAAGAGTGCAAATAGATAGAATTGCAAAAGCAAAAGATCCAAAACACTAGAATTCCTAGAATGGAAGAGATCAACCGCCTAGAAGAGTAGATAACTTCGTAGATTCGTAGATCTAGAAGGGTTTCCCGCGGGAAGGAGCATAGCTCATGTTTTCTCTTACATCAAGTCTAATCTCAGATCTGAGCCAACTAGGCTATTTATAGTAGGTGGGGCGAAGGGATAAGTTACAACTAAAAGTGTTGTTGTGCTGAAGTTCGATGGGGCGGAAGTTCCGGTCAACTTGGGCGGAAGTTCCGGTCAGGGGCGGAAGTTCCGGTCTTGAGGGTCGGAAGTTCCGGCCAAGTTCCGGCCTTGTTCCGGAATTGCGCCATTGTCCCGCAGTAACATCCAGTATGGTTTTCGCCGACTTTCGGAACTTGGGCGGAACTTGGGCGGAAGTTCCGGTGGGCGGAAGTTCCCGTCCTCAGGGGCGGAAGTTCCGGCTGGACCCTGTTTCCTGGGCGCTGGAAGGCATCTTGAGAGCATCTGGCCGGAAGTTCCGGTCCTGGGGGCGGAAGTTCCGGCCTGGGCGCTGTAGCTCCATCTTCATCATTTCCAGCTCTCTCTCCATTGGCTTGGTCTCCATGGCTTGCGTCTTGGTCGATGTACCTGATTGAACATAGGGTATTGGCATGAAGTAGCAAGCCATCCAAAGGAGTATCAAAAGCATACGTGGATAGGAGCGAATTCACCTCATCATGTAGAGCTTTAACTCGGGCTCGCGTCATTGGTCCACTTGGGGGACTTGTTGGTCTTGGTGTAGCGACGTCGGTGAGCGGGGCTACATCATCTCCCCCCCCCCCCCCCCTTGGGAAAGAGTCGTCCTCGACTCGTGCACCTCCTCATCTCCGTGATAGGGTGACAAGTCCGAGACGTTGAACGTGTTGCTCACCAAGTACTTGGATGTCGGGATGTCGATGACGTAAGCGTTGTTGTTGATGCGTTTGAGGACCTTGAAGGGCCCATCTCCTCTTGGCTTGAGCTTGGAGTTGCGCTCATGAGGGAACCTTTCCTTCCGGAGGTGGATCCAAACGAGGTCTCCTTCTTGGAATATTCTTTCCTTCTTCTTGGCGTTGATGCGGTTTGCTTGACGAAGCACATGTTCTTGTATGGTCGCTCTTGTTTCTTCATGTAGCTTCTTCACGGCGGCGGTGCGCTTGTCGAAGTCCATGTTGGTCCGCTCATGAAGGGGAAGTGGGAGTATGTCGAGTGCCGTGTAAGGTTCGAAGCCGTAGACTACCATGAAGGGGCTCCTTGATGTTGTCTTGTGCTTGGCGCGGTTGTAGGCGAACTCCGCATGAGGAAGGCACTCCTCCCATGACTTCAAGTTCTTCTTCACGAGGATGCGTAGGAGAGTAGAGAAGCTTCGATTGACCACTTCCGTTTGGCCGTCCGTTTGCGGGTGCGAGGATGATGAGAATAAGAGCTTCACTCCAAACTTTGCCATGAGCGACTTCCAAAGATAACTCATGAACTTGACGTCTCGATCCGACACAATGCTTTGCGGTACTCCATGTAGGCGAACAATTTCCCTGAAAAACAATGAAGCAATGTGTGAAGCATCGTCGCTCTTATGGCAAGGTATGAAATGAGCCATCTTAGAGAATCTATCCACTACCACAAATATAGAATCATGACCGTGCTTAGTGCGAGGCAAGCCTAGAACGAAATCCATGCTAATATCGGTCCATGGTGCATATGGAATAGGCAATGGAGTGTAAAGACCATAAGTGTTGGAGGTAGACTTAGCTTGTAAGCATGTTGTACACCGTCGGCAAAGGCGCTCCACATCGCGCTTCATTCTTGGCCAATAATAGTGAGTGGAGAGCATGGCATATGTCTTTTCTCGTCCAAAGTGTCCCATAAGACCACCACCATGCGATTCTTGTAAGAGCAAAAGGCGAAGCGAAGACGCGGGAATACAAAGTTTGTTGCCCTTGAACAAGAATCCTTGGTGCAAATAGAAATCATCGATGCCCTTGTCACTAGAACACTTTGCAAAGATTGGGCCAAAGAAAGGATCGGAAGCTTATAAATCTTTGATTTCATCAAGACCCAAAACACTAATATCCAAACGAGTGAGTAAGAGGGTGAGTTTGCGGGAAAGAGCATCCGCCACAACATTGTCCTTGCCCTTCTTGTATTTGATTACATATGGAAAGGACTCAATGAACTCAACCCACTTTGCATGTCTTTTGTTCAAGTTGTGTTGACTTTTCAAATATTTCAAAGACTCATGGTCGGAGTGGATAATAAACTCTTTTGGCCAAAGATAGTGTTGCCAAACTTCAAGAACACGAACCAAAGCATAAAGTTCCTTGTCATATATAGGATAGTTGAGGCGTGCGCCATCCAACTTCTCGCTATAGTATGCCACGGGTTTTCCATCTTGCATAAGCACTCCACCAATACCGAGTCCACTAGCATCGCACTCAATCTCAAAAGTTTTGGAAAAGTTTGGAAGAACAAGAAGTGGTGCCTCGGTGAGTCTCTTTTTCAACTCATCAAAAGCTTTTTGTTGTGCCTTGCCCCACACAAATGGAACATTCTTTTTCGTAAGCTCATTCAAAGGGCAAGCAATGGTGCTAAAATCTTTCACAAAGCGGCGGTAGAACCCGCAAGTCCATGAAAACTTCGAACTTGACCAACATTGGTAGGAGTGGGCCAATTGTGGATGGCATCAACCTTGGAAGAATCAACTTCAATACCATTAGCGGAAACCACAAAGCCAAGGAAAACCAATTTGTTTTGAGCAAAGGTGCACTTGGGGAGGTTAGCATAAAGCTTTTGATGACGCAAGATGCACAAGACCTCTCTCACATGTTGCACATGGTCCTCGAGACTTTTGCTATAAATGAGAATATCATCGAAATAGACAACCACACTCTTGCCAATGAGAGGTCGCAAGATGTGATTCATGAGTCGCATGAAAGTAGATGGAGCATTTGAAAGACCAAATGGCATGACAAGCCATTCATAGAGACCAAGTTTGGTCTTGAATGCCGTCTTCCATTCATCACCTATTGCCATGCGGATTTGGTGGTAACCACTACGCAAATCAATCTTAGAGAAAATCGTGGCACCGCTCAATTCATCAAGCATGTCATCTAAACGCGGAATGGGATGGCGGTAGCGAACGGTAATGGCATTGATGGGGCGACAATCCATACACATTCGTTGCGTCTCATCCGGTTTAGGAACAAGAATCACGGGAACCGCACAAGGGCTTAAGCTTTCACGAACATACCCTTTTTCGAGGAGGTCTTGTATTTGGCGTTGAATCTCCTTTGTGTCTTCGGGGTTGGTGCGGTAGGCGGCGCGGTTTGGTAGTGGGGCGCCGGGTATGAGGTCGATGCGGTGCTCAATCCCTCGAAGCGGTGGTAGTCCATGAGGAAGCTCGTCGGGGAAGACATCTTGGAACTCCTTCCAAAGAGACAACAAAGACGAAGGAAGTGTTGTTAAGTTGTTAGTCTCCGAAGATGGCCGCGTCGCGTCGGCCTAGACGGACGTGTCGCAGTTAGTCGGTTCGGGTCGCTCCCGGATCGTGGGCTATCTGTAATCGACTCGAAACGTTCGTGCGACGTGGGTGTGGCCCACGTTGCCTAGGGTTTCCCGAGCCTATATAATCTCCTGCCCGGCTACCGCAGAAATATATCTAATACACGAGTTAGGGTTTCCACCCCTCTCTGCTTGCGCCGCCATCGTAGCCTACTCCATCCCGCTCGCCGACGTGCATCGGTGAACGGGAGAGCAGGTCTCCGGAACCACTCGTCCTTGCGATCCTGTACGGGAGAGGGCGAATTAGGTTTTTGGGAAGCGCTCTGCGCGACTGCTCAAGCTCTTCATCACGGGTCGCCTTCCGTCCAAGTCGGGCGGTGCTGCCTACCGTCGTCTTCAACGCCGTCTACTTCGACTTGTCATCAACAACGTTACTGCCGCGACATCATCTGCTACACCTCCACCGCCACCTCCACCAAATCGGTACGTGCGACATATCTCGATCTGTTTAGCGATGGATGCTTTACCGTTTGCGCTGCTGCTATTCATGTTGATTAATGCATCTAGTATGTTTGAGTTTCACATGTTGCTAGTTGCTGCCATCATGTTTTATATTCTGGAATTAATCATGGAAATTGTGCCTAATTATCCAACATTATCTATATCCAAAAGATCACCATCATGTTCACTAGTTGTTGTTGGCCCTATGAAGTACTCACAGTGACTCAATATTGTTCTGTAATGCACGAATCTGAATGTTTTGCGTTGTAGCATTCTAGACAGTGGTACGTATATCAATAAAGAATTATGAAAGCTTCCAATACTTATTTCGTTCCAGGTATATAGCCACATTTCAGTGGAAAAAATGTGCTCTCTTCTCAACAAAGTATACAATACCACCAAATTTATGAGTGCACAGCTTAAAAATCAATTGATCAACAACACACACCCAGAATGCTTCAAAGCTTCCAAGGATAGCTTTTATTTTCATGGGCAGGGAACCCAGAATGCTTCAAAGCTTCCAAGGAGAGCTTTTATTTTCATGGCCAGGGGATCCCTCCTTGTTTAACTTAGCCGCTGCCCCGACACTGTCCGTTTTCAGGGAGGGCATTTGCAACTGCACTTCCTTTGCGAGTAGGAGCGCTCTCCTGCATGCCATGAGCTCTGCATCTTCAACATCGAAGGTGTGAGGGAAAAAATGGGTCGCTCCAGCAATGAAGTTTAATCCCATATGAAAAAGCTGAATAAATATGTCAAACACAAAAAAGAAAGTTCAATCTCATATATAGCATGCCAAAATTTCCACTAGGAGTAGTTCTCAACTTCTCATTTGCTTCGACAGTTAATGTGTATTTGTCTCTTTGACATATTCACATTCCAATGTTGACTGTGACCTCATGCTCATATACCTACTGAGTTCAGTTCTTTCACTCTTTGCATTGGACTTAGGATGGTATCAACATTTAGCTGAGCTATAACTTTGAACAATATTCAGCAATTATGTGCAGATCGAGGTGCAACAAACAGACCTGATTAACTATTATCCTAGCCTGAACAAATACTCCCTACAGCTAACTGAAAAAATGGCAACAGAGCCCTGCATGTGCTGCAGAGTTCAATAATGCCCATTAAATCATGGTCAGATGCATTACTTACATGGATATTGAGATGATACATTTTGATGCATAAGAATATCCACGGCATTCAGTAACACACCTAAACTTCATATCGAAGATGCCGTTGTGTGGGGTGCCGTCGGCGGCTGCTCCGTGCACGCAGATTTGACGAGCAGAGAGGGGATTCGGCGGAGTCACGTAGTATCCACGGACGAGGCCTCCGGTATGGAGGAGGCGACGTTGCGCTTGTCTAGCGTTGACGTGCGCGAGGTGGTGGCCACCTGCGAGGTGGATGCGGCGTCGACGGAGGTGACGAGCGCTGTGAAGGTGGCGGCGGCGTGCATGGTGGATGTGGCGGCCGTGTGTCGGCTGTGTGGGTGCTGGCCACGAGCGCGGTGTGGGTGCGGCGGCGTCACTGCTGGAGGTGGCGGTGGCGTGGAAGGTGGATGTGGCGGCGGCGTGCTCGGCTGTGTGGATGCTAACCACGCAAGCGGTGAGGCGGCGGCGTGCTGATACTGTGCAGTTTTGCTTATTTTTCATTAACTACATCTATTTGGGCTTACTGGGCCTAATCTCTCTCGCCTGATCTCAGCCGTTAACTTAATTCATACCTCTCCCTATTTTAGAGAAGTAAAAGGTACTGTAAAAGTTGCCAATATTACTAGCCTGCTCTATGTGAAAGCTCCTCACAGGACTGGAGATAGAGGATTTGTGGTGCTTAAAACTTTTCTTTTGCCTTTCTTGGAAGTTGAATAATTTTCCACGCCAAAATAAGGACCATTGTTTAGCTGCTTCCTCTGTTTTTTTAAGACGTTTTAGCATGCTATTATAAAAAGGAACGGTTGGAGTACTTCTGGCGTTTTCTTATCATATGTATCCTTATGAAACATATGCTTTTGTACATACCTCTCCCTAAAATATATTTAAATGGAAAATACTGGATTATTATTTTTTAATTTGAAAATTATAACCAGTGACACTCAAAGAAAATATGAACGCTAGCGCTTAAATATAGAGCGACAGGTAGGATTCAAATACTCTTCACAAATTACACTATTAGAGACAATCGGGAAAAAATATTATTCTTCAGTACTAATTAAATAATGACAACGTGAGCTAAAATATGGACGTCATCGATGAAATAATAATGAGAAACGCTCATAACTGGGACGTCAGCGGCAAGATACTAACGACAGATTATATGGAATGAAGTCCGTTACAGGAACACTAGAATTGACGGAAGCCTGTTATGTAGACACGTCAACCTGAAATTAGTGTTGACGTCCTCGTTTTGTTTATTGTTTATTGACGCTAGATCTGGAGCACGTAAAAAACATTTTTTTTGTCGGCACTGGAATATCACCACTTTAATTAGCAACTACCAGAGACGACTGAAAATCAATTTTGTCGTCAGCGTTGCATCCTACCCGTGACGTACTTGGTGCTTATCAGTGGTGCACATTATCAATGTTGTATACCGGTGACGTCAGCCTCTACTATCAACAATGCGGAAAACACGTCCCTCACTAGTAAGTTTTTTTTCCGGTAGTGTAGCTACTTCCATTTGTGCCGTTGCATATATAGCCACATATTATTGAGATAAAAATGTATTCTCGTGTTCCCTTTCTTAGAAGGAAGATACGTCACTTTGAAAAGGTGTAGGATCCCACGAAGAATTTTCCAACGCCTTGAAAACTCGCATTCTTATACGGAGCATATCTCTGAAGAAACAAATTCCTACTAAAAGAAGGAGAAAATCCCCCAGACGTTAGGTCTTATAGAATGTCACATACTAAAAAAAAGTGGAAAATATGACCAAGAAATTTCTCAAAAACAAGGAAATCAAACATAGCTCTAGTCTCTACTCTTTAGCAATACTAGCAGTAGCAAAAAAGGACAAGACATATAAATTGTGCACCAGACAATTATATGCAGTAATAAAAATAAGTACCCAATACCAGTGATAGAACAAAATATGTTGGATGAACGGAAAGGAGCAACAATATTCTCCAAATTGAATTCGAACGTTTGGGTACCATCAAATCAGGATGCATGAGGATAAATATCAGCAAGATTGCTTTGGGAACACACTTTAGCCATTATATTACCTTCTGATGCCACTTGGCTTAAGAAACCCACCTGCCGCATTTCAAAAATTCATGAATAATATTTTTTTCTCACGTCTTCGGATAGTTTATATTGGTATTCTTCAATAATATACTTATCTACAGCAATAATATGGAAGCACATGCTAGACATCTCAAGGTAGCATTGCAAGTACTAAGAACACACCAATTAAAAGCTAAATTGTCTAAGTGTACATTTTCTACTGAGAAAGTTGAATATCTGGCTCATATTATATCAGCTGCAAAAGTTCAAACTGATCCATGTAAAATTCAAGATATTGTCACTTGTAAAACTCCAACTACAATCACACAACTGAGCCATAAAAACAGCAATAAATAGAGAAGGATATCAATAGCATTATTGCTCGTATTTGAAAGAAACCAATCATTATTTTCTGTTGTCCTTGATGATGGAGCAAACTCTAGCTTGCCGGTACACCTTTCCTGGCCGGCAGAAGTAGCCCTGCTCTGGCGCGCAGTGCGAGTCGTCGGAGCAGACACAGAGTCCTTCGATGGCGCAGCCCTTCTTGACGACAGTGGGACTCCCGCGGATGGCGAGCACCTGGTCGCTCCACTCGCTGGAGAAGAGCCCGTCGGGGTCGTACCTATCCTTCACCTGCAGAAACTCATCGGCTTTGGGGTATTTCGCGATGGCACCGTCGAATGCGAAGTCGCGGTTCTTGCCCCAGTGCGGCAGGCCGCCGTACTTGTTCAGCGCCATCTGCTCGATCTCGTCCACTAGGTCGGCGTAGACACGCGGGATGCCGTAGCTGCGGCTCCGGTAGTAGAGGATGTCCAGGTCGATCGAGTCCTCAGGCTTGCCGAGGTAAGCGGAGGAGGCCTTGACGTAGCGGAACATCAGGCCCACCCTGCCGTCGACGCCGGTACAGAACCTGCCCGGATTGAGGTCCCTGATCCGCTGCACGTCGGCGATGAACGCCGGCGCCTTGGAGAGCGCGACGCTGAAGCCGGAGTTGTAGTAGAAGGAGCCCCGGATGCGCGGGTCCCAGACGCAGGACGTGAGGAGGCCGTCCTCCGGGCCGCCGATGCACGAGCCGGCTGCCTGCATGCGGTGCTGGTACCCGACCACCGGGTACCCTGTGAAGGAGACGCCGTCGTTCGTGAAGCCGAAGCCCTGCTGCTCTTGCGCGGACACCTGCACCTGCGCCGCGGCGCACCGGGCGACGTCGGTGACGTTCTTCATTTGCATAGACTCCTCGGCAACTCTCGCGCCGATGGTCCCGCGGGTGGGGCTGGCGCGCACGATGAGGAGGTCATTGAGGCCATTGCCCCGCGTGGAGACGTCGACGCGGTCGTCCTGGCGGTACATGACCGTGCCATCCTGCGGGTGCCATGTCAAGTCGGCAAACTCGTGGAGGCGGCCCCATGGAACCACCTGCTCGGCCAAGTCCGAGTCGCCGCGCTTCACGAACGTCAGCGACCGCTTGAACAAGGGTTCCAAAGCCAGGGTTACCTGGGAGATGACGCCGAGGACCCCAAGAGAGACCTTCGCGGCGTCCAGGTCCGGGTGATCGGCGCCCAGCTCCCTCACCACGGCGAAACCCTTGCTCGCAGGCGCCGGCGTCACGATCCTCAGCCCGACAACGTACTCGTGCACGGCGCCTCCCTTGCCCCACAGCGAGCTCCCGTGCGCGCCCGTCGCCAGTAGTCCGCCGATGGAGAGGCCGTACCAGTAGGGTGAGTTCGGAAGAGCGAGCCCCGCCGCTGCGGCGGCCGTGATGAGGTCCCGGAGGACCATGCCGCTCTCCACCGTCATGAGCCGCTTCGCGGTGTCAATATGCACCGTCTGGTTCAGCCGTGCGGTGCTTATGATTGTGCCGTGGCGGCCACCGGGGCACGACAGCTTGGGGATGCTGTGAGAGTGCTTGGTGGCCACCTTCAGCTTGCGTTTCGCACAGGCCGCGGCCGCCACGGCTGCGACGAGCTCCTGCTCGGTGCGCGGGTAGGTGACTTTGGCGGCGTGGCAGATGCTACGGTCCGTGAAGGAGCCGTACGCGTTGGTGACCGTGCAGTTCGACTTTCCGTGGGTGCAGACCACCGGGGACGGCGGAGGGCTGCAGCAACAAAGCTGGAGAAGGACCCCTAGGGCTATGAGGAGAACCGGAAGAAAGCTCTCCATTGCTCTTGTTCGTCGTCCTTCTTGCTGCCTCTGTTGCTTCTTAAATGGATATACCCTTTTTGTACTGAAACTCGCTTGTAGCCACTAGACAATTAAGCAAGGGATAAGGTCCAAACTTCAGCATGCATGGTCATCAAAATTTCCCTTTCGCGATAGCGATTCTAGTGCAAAATTTTCTATCTTCTATGCTCGGGAGTACTCCATTTGTACTATACACATTATGACATGAAATGGACATACTTTGACCGGAGTAACACCATATAAGTTCAGCGAACAGCCGGGAGGCTCAACATTTGCATCTCCAGCGGCGCGACCAAACGGTTGCTGAGCGACGTTTTCATCCACCGTGACCGGAAATGCGTCTGGCACCACCTCCAGCGGGGCGACGCAAAGTGATCGGGCCATCCGCGGAGATGCAAACCTGGCTCAAATACGCGCCCGGGATGCATCTTCGCGGACGCTCCGCGAACGCGGAAAGTGTCCGGTCGCGTCTGGCGGACGTTTTGTCTGGCCCACCAGGCAGTGACGCAGCGTCGATGCGTCTTCTCCGCCAGTACTGGCGCCAAGGCGTCGCTTCGGCAGTCTGCAGCCACGTAAATGGCGATGCCTCGCGTGACGCACGGCCGTCGCCTACCTCTACGCACGTAGTAATGGCGATGTCACGCGTGGCGCGGCCGCCCTGCCTCCGACCTATATAAAAAGGGGCGCGAGCGTCTCATCTCATCTCCTCCCCACTAAATCCTAGCCGCCGCTTCCGCTCAGCCTCCACCAGATCCACCATGAGCAGCGTCGGACGCGGTCAGGCTGCTTCTGCTCAGCCTCCACCTTCACCTCCCACTCCACCTCCCCCGGCCTCCGCGAGCTCCGAGGAGCTCGACTCCGACGACATCACGGGCGACCTCCTCGACCCGGTCAGGGACGCCAAGGCCTTGGCACTCGCGGCGCAGGAAGCAGAGGAGGAGCTGGCGGGCCACGCGGCGTTGGACGCCGAGCTAGAGCAGCGCAGGCTGGCGGTCGCCGCGGCCGCAGAGGACTCCGACTCCGAGATATCTTGGTCTTCCGATGACCCTGATGCGCTTACGCCGGAGGAGAGGGCGGTGGAGCAGAGGGCTATCGTCGAGCCTTTTGAGAAGCTCAAGGACGACGCCGCGAGCGCGAGGCTGGACCAGTGCCTGCAAGAGGACGCCGCGGCGCACCGAGCCATAGCAGCCGCACGGGAGGCGGCGGAGAAGCAGGCGATGGAGCGACGCAATGACGGTGCCGGCCCGTCCGGAAGCAAGTAGTCTAGTCTTCTAGATCTACATTGTATAGTTTTTATGCATTAAAATGTATTACTTTTTTTTTTAAATGCGTTGTAAATCTTAAAATGGGTGCCCCGGTGGACGCACACGCCCAGACGCAAACGGACACTCGGACAAAATATGTCCGCGGGGCGACGCAAACGGACGCTCCCGACCACTTTTGGGCGTCCGAAATGCATCGGCCCGCTGGAGATGCCCTTGCGCAAAAAAAAAAAAAAGCGAAAACGCTCTCTCGTTACTTCCTACATTCATGAAAGGGGCCAGCTTTTTTTCAGACGTTCAACTTTTTGAAGTTTGATCGTTTGATCGTCTATATTAAAAAACCCAATATTTATGACGCAAATTTGTATCATTTGATTCGTGATAAAATATATTCTCATCACATAGCTATTTGGTTTCTAACATAACTTAAAAACAAACTGAAACCTGAAATAATACTGGAGGAAATATGCCAGAAATCAGAACGCGTTAGAAAATATACTACATGCATATATTCCAAGCCTCAACTTCCTCAAGTCAAACTTGAAGGTTGGATGTCTTTGTCTGGTATGCAGGTGTGAAGACTTAGGGCATCTCCACCGGGGTGACGGCCGTTTGCGTTCGCGCGGATCGGAAATGCATCTGCACCCAGCTCCAGTGGGGTGACGCATCGTGTTCGGGGTGTCCGCAGCGACGCAAACACGGCGCAAATATGCGGCACGTTTGCGTCTCCGCGGACGCTGCGCGGTCACGCCGAGCGTCCGCTCGTTCCCCCACGGGCCCGTCTGGCAGCGACCCTGTATCAAGGGCATCGCTTCTGCGGCCAGTGCTTCCGTGTCTGCGCCGCAGCCTTCGCCTTCAATGTCGCGGCTGCCTGTTCTGCGGACGCACTGGCGAGCGGCGGCTAGACTTCTGCGCCGCCTTCAATGGCATCGTATCCCGCGCGCGGCCGGCCTTAAAAGTCGACCGGCACAGTTCTTTCCCTCGCCTACACCTCCACTCCCACCTCCACCGCCACACGCCGCCGCGGCACCATGGGGAAGAAGAAGAACGACTTCGAGGCGTTCGGCAGCGGCACCAAGAAGGAGGAGCGGCCGGGCAGGGTGCTACTTCCCGTCAGCGTGGGGAGGCTGATGCACGCGAACTGGTCGCCGTGCGACGCCTGGAGGGACGTGCACATGCCTGGCGGCTGGCGGCTCAGCTACCGCCGGGTGCCCGTCCCTCCGGTGCCTGCGCGCGAGCCAGAGAGGAGCGCCGAGATCCGGCGGAGGAGGCGGCACCTGTTGCTAGACCTCCGCGCCGATCCGGCGTACGCCATCGACTTCGATAGCTGGCGCACGTATCTCGTGTCCGAGAGCGATCGGATGAGGAGGGCGGGCTTCATGGGTGACATGGACTTTCCCTTCGACCATCCACCGCCGCCTCGTCCTCGAAGACAGCAAGCGCCAACGCGTGCGCCCCAGGCGCCGACGCCTGCGCAGTACGACGACGACTTCGACGAATACGGCGACGATGATGACTACATCGAGGCACTGGCGTACCACAACGAGGAGGTCAAGGACGACAGCGACGACTACGTCGCGGTCGTCTTCCAGGATTGGCAGCTGGCCATGGCGGAGGGCCGCGAGTTTGAGTTCCCGGATGATATGGATATCCAGGCCTGGTACACTAGGACAGCCATTGATATGATAATTAGGTCTAAGGTTGTACCAGTATTCTATTATAGTCTTGTTATTAGGAAATAATAATGTAGCCAGGTCATGTGGTGGGCCATCTAGGGTTTTAATAGAGTCTGTTTGACTTGGGCCTGTCTAAGTCGAACTAGGTTAGGCCCAATAGGGGGGCCGGCCGGCCACCTCTCCCTCTCATATAAGGAGATGGCACGGTTAGGGTTTCAGGTAGTCTAGTTTTGATTCAAGTCTTGTAGAACCTTGGGCTCCTCCAGTATCACCATCCCTGCGGGGTTGGCCCTATGACGGCGTCTCGGACGTTCGTCTAGTTATCCAATAAAGATGTGTGAGTTCTTGAGTTGTCAAGAGTAATCATATGCGCTTGAGTATCCTTGAATATGTCGAGGAAGTTCAAGATCTATCGGTCCTATGGATCAACAAGGTGCATCGTGAAAGATCGGGAAGCCAGTCCCTTATCATGTGGTATCAGATTGCTAGGTTGATCACGGTGCAGATTGGTTTGTTACTCGGTTGTTTCTGCTCGATTGTTGTGGCTACCATTGGGTATGTCGCCGCCATGGTGTTGGTGAAGATCAAGGAGGAGGAAGTGGGCAGAAGAGTCAAGTTCTCACGACCTTCGTGCATGCGGAGGTGGTGGCTGCAAGGGAGAAGAAGGAGGAACGCTGCTAAAGTTCTGCCATGGCAGGGTTTCGTCGGAAATCTGTGCCGCGGCAGGAAATTTCGCGAGGAAGAAGACAGATCCGTCCGGCGGCCGGCGCGCCGCCCGGCAGACCGGCTCCACAACCGGCCGGGCCGGTCCCACGTACGGCCAACCGGCCACCAAACCGGCTGGTCCGGCTCCCGGGCCGGTCGGACCGGCTGCCAGGCCGGGCATGTCCGGCCTTGAACCGGGCCAGTGCTGACGCCGACCGGGGCGGGTACTGTGCCGCCCAGCACCGCGGACCGGTCGCCAGGCCGGTCAACCAGGCCCCAGGCCGGCTGGGCCGGCTCCCAGGCCGGTCAGACCGGGCTCTGGGCCGGTTGGGCCGGCGTCCAGGACGGACAGACCGGGGCCCAGGCCAACCGATTCGGCGTGCAGTCCTGCGGTACTACCGGCGTCTAGACCTGTAGTGCTGCTATGCTGTTGATGTTTGTTCGTCGTGGAAGGGAAGGAAGTTTGCTCTTCAAGAAGGACGACATTGGTGTTCAGAAGGGTGCATACTCGGGTGTGTTCAACTTATTTGGATCTATGGCGTGTAGGAATTTGTTCTGTGTGTTTTGGGTGGTATGCATGTTGCACTTTCAATTTGTATTTGGAGGATGCCTGTGTCTCAATCAGGTTGATGGCGTCGAAGACCAAAGGGGCGCCAAGGTCAAGACAAGCTAGTCGAGAGGGAGGATGTGGTGTGGAAGACTGGCGAGGCTTGAGGATGAAGTTTGGCGATGTTCTTATCCGATGCTACCCTTTTTCTAGCAGACCTTCACGCGTTGGGGATAACGCTTCTTGAAGAAGGGGAGAGATGATATGGATATCCAGGCCTGGTACACTAGGACAGCCATTGATATGATAATTAGGTCTAAGGTTGTACCAGTATTCTATTATAATCTTGTTATTAGGAAATAACTAGCGGAGTGGCCCGCGCATATGCGCGGCTAGATTGTGCAAATTTTATTTAATCTTAAATATTTTTATTTTTGGATGTTTATTAATGATTGGGATTTTATTTTTTCATGATTTATAGTGAACTTGATCATTGTTGATTTTCTATATATTGAAGGTCCAATCAAATGGTACATGATTTGGTGGTTGGCCTAGTTGTTGGTGAAATATGTTTTGAAGTATGTTTATATATAACGGTGTATAATACTTAGCGGCATACTATATAGGATTTCACGAAATTTATTTGGTTTTGTCCGCTTTGTATTTTACTGACCTTAAATCACATAATACTTTGAAATGTATTTTGCGAATGATGGTCTTATAGTATTTCTGCCATGGTTTTCATGTAATCCATATATGGCCAAGTCTACACCGAAGTTTACATCAAAAGAATAATGACAGCAAAGCACACCAAAAGCAACCTACAAAATGGTTCTTTAAAACTTGTACCTGATTTACATTGAGATATTATATGTAACTATAACTATTTTTTCTATGTTATCCTATTGTCCTGGCAGAGGTATATAGTATTACGCATGAAGTTGCGGAAATTATCCATGTATCTATACATACAGTCAAATGGCAGCCCTATGCCGATGGCAGTTGCGCGACGCGCTACGTCGCTCCACGGCGCGCATATGGCTGCCCTATGCCGAGCGTCTGGGCCGCTCCGTTAACGGCGACGACGCGTCGTGGCGAGACGCCGAGGGCAGTGACGCCGAGGGTGAAGGTGCACTGTCGGTGTAGGCGTCGTACGCCGACGGCACGGAATCCTACGCCGAGGGAGCTGAACACCGAGGGCATACGCCGAGGGCTGCCGTCGGCGTAGCCTACGCCGAGGGCCTGGCGTGGCTACGTCGAGGGCAGCCGGCCATCGGCGTCTTCTGGGATTCCTGTAGTGCGTGATGCCTGATGACGGAATTATGTGTGTCAATACACTTTGGGACCTACTTGAACATAGCGGTAACTCCCATACAACTACTACACCATAACACAGAAATAACACAGAAGGTGAGAGCTACAATAATTGATTTGAGTGGACTATATGTTTACATGTCAATCTTCATTTTGAATAATTGGCAGCTATATTTGTTCTACAACATGCACTTAGAAGAGGATTTGCCTCAGATCTCCCTTGCAGAACCTCAAATATAAACTATTGATTAACTGAAGTTATTTGTAAACAAAAATATTTATATAATATCTCCTGATCAGCTACAGTATGCAGACCATGTTCAAAAAACAAAACAAGAATGCCTAGAATAGATGTATGTCACCACCACTGATGTGCCTTGTATTGTTATACTTCTAGTATGTTAGGAAAACAATGTTCTACGACTTCTGCCAAAATAATGCATATTTTAGCTGGTGGACGCCATGGAATCCCTGTGTTAGAAAAAAGCTCACCAAAATTGTTGCTGCTATTTGCTTTCTATTCGATCTCTTCGAAGGCAGCAACCGGGCATGGATGAACTTTTCCTTTTCTTAACTCATCGTGCTTTTCTTGACTTCTCGCCGCTGGCTGTATCAGCAAGAAAAATTAAACTCAGTTTGAAAGTCGTTGCACAAAATGCAGTACTATCAATTCTCATCTGAAGTGCTCATCGGCCCAAGCACCTCCGGTAGAGACTGGCCCTTGTCCTCTTCGAGCTGTTTCTGGCCAGATCCAGCGTCAATGGGATCTCCAATTTGTTCGTCAAACACAACTATCCATGAAGGAAACGGGAAAATCACAATAGAGCTGTACATATTATAGCATGGGCATATCTTTTCCAATCATAATGTAATTTTTTAATATCTTAATTTTCTTAAGAAATATTTAATTATGTATAGTAAAAGCAAGGCCTTTAATAATCATCACTAATTAAGTATGATATAAAATTAAAGATGCTACAGGGTACTCTGAAGAAAGTTAAATAAACTTTCTACTTGTAGAAATTTACATTGGTTAAATATTTTAAAAATTGAAAGAGTTCGGTAAATAGAAAGAGGAAATCAGAGCATATATGACTGAGCTGTAAAATGTATAGTTTCCTGATAAAATACCTGGTCGGAACACGGTAAAACATCCAGTTGTACTCTGAGTGCAGCCAGAAAAAAACATAGGCCAAATAGAAGTAAGGAGTAGATCTCTTACATTACTGGGAACTATACATGAAATGGACCAACAATACGAATAAATCACTGGGGCTCATAGACGCGTCAATCTTATTTGTAGGTAACTAAAAAATTGCACTGCACCATAAACATAAATAAACTTTCTACTTGTAGAAATTTACATTGGTTAAATATTTTAAAAATTGAAAGAGTTCGGTAAATAGAAAGAGGAAATCAGAGCATATATGACTGAGCTGTAAAATGTATAGTTTCCTGATAAAATACCTGGTCAGAACATGATAAAACATTCAAGAGTACTCTGAGTTGCAGCCAGAAAAAAACATAGGCCAAATAGAAGAAAGGAGTAGATCTCTTACATTACTGGGATCTGGGAACTATACATGAAGTGGACCAACAGTACGAATAAATCACTGGGGCTCATAGACGCATCAATCTTATTTGTAGGTAACTAAAAAATTGCACACTGCATCAGAAACATGAAAATAGTTCTTCCGTTTGTAGGAATAGTCCCAGCGTGCTAAAGAAACACCCTAACACACTGCAATTTAGACCGAAGATAAGAAATTTCTTGCAACAAAATTAGGCCACAGTAAACTAAATTTGTCAACACAACACTATAAAAATGAGCTCTAAATTCTGGAATATGGAACATCTAAAAACAAAGTTCGATGAGAAGTATGATGTTATACCTTAAATGAGTATACCATGTGATACTTCAATAGCTTCGCATTCACCTGTCATTTGTTGTGTATGCTAGCTGTGCATGTCAGTGTTGGTTCGTAGTTGCTGGTGCCATCGGGTTGTTCTCCTTCTAGTTCTTGTTGATGCATATCATGTGCTTGAGGTTGTGACTGCGAAGACCTTGAGTAGTTTCAGGAGAACAATGCAGTACACTGGAGGGAATCAGAGTTCAATCTATCATGCGTCTGATACTTCAATGCTATCCAGCGACTGAGCAGATGAGAAAACAGATATTTGAGAGGCGGAAAGGATCAATTAGATTATATGCATCTGATTCTGAAGTCGTAGGTCGTAGCAATGCCAACCTCGCGGTTTTTGCCGAGGGTCATACCAGGTACGTACTCCATGATTACCATCATCCTCGCAACCTTCCCGTTTGCCTCCGGGCGCCCCGACCTTGCCGGCAAGCGCTCCTGCCGCTGCTCGATGTTGGAGGATTGGAGCGCATACGTTATGTTGAAAGCGGACAGAGTGGGCTCGATCTCGCTTTGGTTCAGGACGTCGCTGGTGAGCGCTGTAGCTGCTGCTTGCGGGGCATGTGTATGGTTCATGGTTGGCATCTGGCTGTTATCGCTGGCCGTCCGCACTGACGTTTCCCCATGAGGATTAGTCTTTGTCTCCTTAAATTTTCAACCCTATATCCAGCGACAACACACTCTGCCCATCCTTCAATCCTGTTTGATTAGCTTTTGTCTATGCACAGGACTGCAATGGGGGTGGAGGAATCATACGACTGATGGCATCTGGGGGAGATGGCAGACATGCACCATGATCTGGAATCAACAATGTCCATCCGACCAGAACTTGCGGAGAGACGGCCATGGCGGAGATTGAAGCCAGAAAGCTCGAGAACGATGGGGCAGATCCTATTCTTGCGCTGGTATGCTAAGAGATAAATAAACATTGTATATATATATATATTTGAGAACCAACCTGTGGTTGGATGGTTAGGAGGGCAGTGGCACCCCCAGCCCATCAGAGTTCAAATCCCAGATTTGACACTTTGGTGTCTCATAAAGGTGGAATATTCTTCAGTGGGAGGCGACGTTCCCGTCGACAGCGAGGCGCCTGTGGTGACTTCGTCAATCTCAAGACCTGCCGGATCGGTTCTTCAACGCAGTCTCTTGGAGGTGCTCATAGGGGTAGGGTGTGCGTGTGTGCGTTCATAGGGGTGAGTGTGTGCGCGTATGTATGAGCGTCTTTGATTGTACTGTGTTTCAAAAAAAAAAAAAAATATATATATTTTTTTTAGATGAAACATTGTATATTTGGTTTGCTTTCATCACGTCGAACCAGATACAGATTAGAAACCTTTTCCAATATACGCAGATTGATCTCCACCGTGGGAATATCTTAACTTTGTAGGGTTAAATCTAAGCCGTTTGCTTGTTGTTTTAATAATATAATAGATAGATAATGTAGCCAGGTCATGTGGTGGGCCATCTAGGGTTTTAATAGAGTCTGTTTGACTTGGGCTTGTCCAAGTCGAACTAGGTTAGGCCCAATAGGGGGGCCGGCCGGCCACCTCTTCCTCTCATATAAGGAGATGTCACGGTTAGGGTTTCAGGTAGTCTAGTTTTGATTCAAGTCTTGTAGAACCTTGGGTTCCTCCAGTATCACCATCCCTGCGAGGTTGGCCCTATGACGGCATCTCGGACGTTCGTCTAGTTATTCAATAAAGATGTGTGAGTTCTTGAGTTGTCAAGAGTAATCATATGCGCTTGAGTATCCTTGAATATGTCGAGGAAGTTCAAGATCTATCGGTCCTATGGATCAACAAGGTGCATCGTGAAAGATCGGGAAGCCAGTCCCTTATCACCGGACAACATGACGGACGACGAGATGGCGAAGCTCGGCCTCCTCGTCTCCGAGAATGACCGACCTATGCAGCCGCCGCTGCCCCGGTACGCCACCGGCTTCATGCCGTCGGGCCCGTCGAAGGATGAAGCCCTACGACGCAAACGGACGCGCGGTCGATTTCGACCATTTGGGCCAACGCAAACGGACGCGCGCGGACATTTTCGGATGCTGAAATGCGTCGTCCCGATGGAGATGCCCTAGGCGCGGGGCATAACGGGCCGGAAACCGTTCGGCCATGTCCTTTCGGCTGTTGGGCCGCCACATGGCACCGGGATACACGCGATTTTGGAGCGGCCGCACGGAGGGTGACAAGGTATCAACTTGTCAATGCCTATGGATTGTAGGCTAGGGTTTAGTTGGAAGTAGAGGGCAAGTAGATCTCGAAGGTTTCAGTCGAAAAGTACTCGACGATTATGAAAACTAGGGTTTGTAAACAATGATTCGATGATCTTTGCGTCCCTCGACTCCACCTTATATAGGAGGCGGAGCCGAGGGATTCGTGCTGTACAAGTTACAAAGTCCGGGAAGGTTTCCAACTCATCCCGCAAGATTACAAATAAGACTTTCTATTACAACTCTAACTTTCCTTAATACTATCTTGGGCTTCCAAATCTTCTTATTCTTCGGGTAGTGGGCCTTCAGTAAACCCCGGGTACTATCTCTGGCAGGCCCATTTGGGATGCCTATGTCAGTAGCCCCCGAGATTTTGCTTGAATCGTAGGGTCAAGGAAAATCTCCACTGTTTATTTTTATTCGACAGCTTCGACTTTTCCATATTTCTTCTCATAAACATCTATATTGTACAGGGATAATGGTAGTTGGGGCTAGTTCATCTGACGGATCAGGTACTAGTTAACTGCTCTAGTGGCAATCCGCAAAAACCTACTTCAAGATCACGTCCCTGGACATGACCTCGGGATACCGGTGTAAACTTCGACAGGTGCCGCTTAAGGTCTTACCATTCTGTCGAGTCCCAGTAAAATTTATCGGGTACCTAACGCGTCCGTTAGGATTTTTCTTCGTATCTGTTGATACGGATAAAAGTAGCAGAGCGCAGTCTTTGGCGATGCCACGCCCAGCAGAACGGATCTGGGGTCTTACCTTCGCAAATTTGCGGCATTCAGAAATTGATCGCAACTTTGGCGTTCTGAGAATATATTGTCGAGTGCTTTTTCAGCTGTTGGAATGGCACATTTTATCGAGTCAAAGATGACTTATATTGCTCTCCCGATGGGAGTATATGCAGAGTTATTTATAACTCGAAATATACTCTTTTGCTCTACTATCTTTCTTTTTGCTCTTTCATTCTTTTCTCGTCTTCTTTCTTCTCTCTTCTGTTTGTATGATTTCATCGGGCACGCGAACAGCGTTCCCGATGGGAGTAGCCCCCGAGGCTACAGCCAAGGACTTGTACTTGGGTGTAGGCTCCACGCCTTATGCCACTATATTTTCTTTTATCTCCCGAAGTTTTATAATCTCTCGGGTGCGCGAACAGCGCTCCCGATGGGAGTAGCCCCCGAGACTATGAACAAATATTTGTATTTGATCATAGGCTCACGTCATTTCCATCTTGTCCTTCTGGATCTTTTCCTTTTTTCCAAAGTAGCCCCCGAGCATTTGACCAAAAACTTGTATTTGATCAAAGGCTCAGCATTATTTTTCCGTGTCGCCTTTTATGAAGTTGTTTAGTCGAATTTTTCCTTCTGCCAAGGTGACATTATTGCTGACGATAGCCACGATTGCTAGTCAAAAATTTGCGACAAGTTTGTTCTCGCTGCCATGCGGGCCCAATTGATCCATTATCTTGACACGTCGTGTAAGTGGGGGACACACGTCCTCCGCTTTTTCTGGCGCACGCACCGTAACTTCCCCAACGTTGAATTACTCTTTTACCCTTGTTGCCACGTGGCTATCATCTGTCACACATTTTCCTTATCCAACGGTTCGTCGTTTCACCGCACCCCTATATAAATTCGTCTTCTTCCTCCTTGAGCACTTCCGCTCGCGCCGTCCTCCTTCTCTCATCTGCAAATTCCTCCTGCGATCCACAGCCTCCTAAACTCCTCACCTCCAAGCTGCAAACCCTGCGCCATTGTTAATGCCACCTCGTCGATTGACAAGGCACAGCACGCCGGAGTCCTCCATGGCCGCCGTGGATCTTGGGGCGGCGGAGTGGGAAAGATCGAAGATTTCCACTCAAGACATCAACATGCTCAAGAAGCTGGGGATCAGCAAGAAACCCAAGGCATTGTGCTTCCCCAGTGAGGAGAGCTACCCAACCCCTCCAATGGGGTACCGGGTAAGTTTCGTCGACCACCTCATCCGCGGTCTTTCCGCCCCCATTCATCCTTTTCTCCGTGGACTTCTTTTTATCTACGGTCTGCAACTCCACCACCTCACGCCAAATTCAATCCTCCATATCTCTATTTTCATCACTCTGTGCGAGGCCTTCCTTGGCGTCTAGCCTAACTGGGCGCTATGGAAGCGCATTTTCTTCTGCCGCCGGAATGGCTCGCCCAATGTCGCCTATAATATAGGCGGCGTTGTTATTTCTGTTCGGCCCACTGTCGACTACTTCGACGTCAAGCTTCCTGACTCAGTTCAAGGATGGCGCAAGAAGTGGTTGTACATTCAGGAGGAGAACCATGGATGTGCGGAGGACAACATCCCTCCTTTTGATGGCGCCGAGAAAATCTTTCGCCGCCGCTCCTGGGACACGGAGGCCACCGAAGAAGAAAGGGCGTCGACAGAAACCTTGATGGCTCGTATCCACGAGTTGCAAAATACTCGCGGCAAAGAGTTATCGGGTGTCCAAATCACTGCATACTTTCTGAGGACTAGAGTGCAGCCGCTTCAGGCTCGCAAATATCCTCTATGGAAATATGCTGGCGACGAGGATGTAGATCGGCTGTCGGTGAATTTGGAGGTCAAGGATTTAGAAAAACTTGTCCGAAAAATCTCGTCTCTCAGCAAAAAAGATGCTGTCCCTTCTTCTTGTCGTGTGACGCCATTCAGCGCCGCCAATCCACTTCCCGAGGTAATCTTTGTCTATTGTCTTGTTGTTGCTTTACTATCTTTTTTGTAACTTCATTTCTGATATCTCTCTCTGCTTTATTTTGCACAGAATCATCCAGACCTTGTCTCGCTTCCTCCTCTTCCTGAAGGTGGAGAAGTCGAAGAAAGGGCCATTGTCACTGATGATAACCAAGAAGCTCCGTCTTTTGTGAATGAACCCGTGGATTCTCGAAAATCTGCGGGATCTTCCGAAGGCACTGCGTCGGCACTATCTCCTCCTCCTGCTGTTTCTCCAAAAGGCAAAAGAAAGAGGAATGATGCCGAAGATTCCGGCACTTCCAAAGCCGAAGAAGTTGATCCTTCACGTCAGAAGGCAACTTATGATCCTTATCTTGAATCCCTCGTCAGCTCGTAAGTCACCTTGATTTCCCCTTATTTCTGTGGTCGAAGTTTTTTGTCTCATCTAGCTTTTTATGCTGTCGATCTTTAATCGCAGTGATGATGAGGAAGAAGTACCAACTCATGACGTGGCTCCTCGGACGAGCGCGTCACGTACTTTACTTGTTTCGGAGACGGTAGTTGAAGGAGAAGAATCCTCGCCTCCTCAACAAAACGTCGTCACCACCACTCGTCCTTCAAGCCCCCTTGCTCCTTCACCAAAAAAGGACAAGGGTTGAAACGATCATCGAGCCTGCCCCTCAATTGGGTAGCTCTTCTCATTTGCTCTTAGATGATGTAAGTTTTTAACTTTCCTGCTAGTATCTATATTTCCTCTGTTTACTTCTTTTTGTGCCTTCATATTTTTCTTGTACCGATATTTTCTTTCTCTGTTCTTCTTTGACAGCCCATGATCAAAGAGCTTGTTCGCATTGGATCCCAATTCATTGGGTACCGTGAATATGCCAGCAGGACTGAAGGTAACAACTTTTTTGCTGTCGTTGTTTCTGACTTCTTGCTCCTGTTGTTTGTCGCAATTTTGACCTTTCTTTTCTATTTCGACAGAGAAACTTGCAGAGGCCAACAAGCTTGCCGACACTCTCGCTCAAAAACTGGAGCAAAGTGAAGCGGCCCACAAGAAAGCCAAACTTGTTGCTAGCGAAGCCAAAGCAGAGGCTGATGAAGCCAAGACAAAAGCTGCTAGTGTTGAGGAGCTGCAGAAGAGACTTGAGGATGCTGAAGCTGCATTAAATGAGCACAAAGCCGCACAGGCTGCTCGTGAAAAGGGAATCCTCAAGCGCCTGAATTCGCAAAGTCGGCGCTTCAAAGGTAATTTTATCGATCTTTTCTATTTTTATAGGACCTGCTTTTTCTTGCTTTTAACCAACGTTTATTTCCTGTGGCAGGCCTAACAAACCAAGAGTTTGATCTGGAGAATCCCGACAATGATCCTCTCCTTGACGCACTTTCTTACCTGGAGTTTCATGGATCCGAAATTCGTGAAGGCGTGGTGAATGCTGACGCAGGATTGTCGAAGCTATTCCCCTACTTCTTCCCGAAGAAAGAGGAGCCCAAGACTTTCCTTGCCCTTGCCCAGAGCTTCAATCCATCAGAGGACCTTGGACTGAAAATGCGCCAAGAGAACATGAAGATTGCTGTCGAGAGCACTGTTGCTTTGGTCGCTGACAGCCAACAAACTGTTGACTGGATGAAGGTTGGCGACAGCGAGCAAATAGAGCAAACAAAATGGCGGTCTTTGATCAAGGCAGCCAAGCCCAATACGAAGAAAATCCTGGCCTATCTTGGGATCAAGCCATCTTCAACTCCTAGCTCGTCGAGGCCAGAGGTCTAGTTGCATGCCTCTTTTTTTTTCTTTGCTTTCTCTCTCTTTTGCCCTTGTCGCCAATTTAGCTGTGGCGACAATTATCCTGGTAGTCCTTTTGGAGAACTTCATTTGTAATGTCTATGTAAATTTTTCTAGAAATCAATGAAATTCCTTCTGGTACTATCATTGATCCTGTCACTTTCTTTTCCAGTTAATATTTGATAACTATTCGACCAATCCTTGCTCTGCCGATGCTTCACCTGCTTCCTCCTTCTCGAAGAAAATACTAGTCGATGATAGTCCCCTCGAAGGTTCTTCAAGCAAACATTTGTCGGAAGATTTGCAAGAACTTCGACAACAACTTCAATCCATGAAGAAACAGACTCTGGCAATGATGGAACAATCTCGAAAAGCATCTGAAGGAGAGAAAATTGCTCTTCAACAGGCAAAGGAGGCCATTGCTGCGAAGGATGCTGCTATTGTTGAGGCCGCTGAAACTTCTTCTCGCGAGAATTATATGCTTCAGCTAATGACTGACGCTAGTTTGGATATGACAGGTATGTTTCCTGCTCATGACCGTGTTGGATGTTGTTCTTTTTTATTCGTTTCTTGATATTTTGTTTGCTGTGCCAGGCTCTTTTCTGGATACTGCTGCCGAAGACCAACGTGTTGAAGCTCGAACCGCTGTTTCTTTGAGGCGGCTGCGCGAGATGGATCTAACTTTTGGGTTACTCCTGAGCGTACTCGCCAAATCGTTAGATTTCAAGATCGCGCGGCTCAGGTCCGTGACTTCCTTGACTTCTGTACGAAAACTTTATTCTTAGTTTACGGGACCATGTTCCCTCGGAATAAGATGCCAGAGACCCTTCCAGCTTTAATGGAAAAATTTCGAGATGCTCCTCGAATCCATGGTTTTGTACGGGCTCAACTTTCTGCTGGCGCTAGATTTGCCATGATGATGATAAAGATTTGTCATCCAAAATTGCCCATAGATCAAATTGTTCCTACTTGCCTGGCGAAAATGGCAAAGAAAAAAAGAAATGTGGGCAAGATTGATGATTTGGTTACTCCTGTTGCCGAAGATATGATGGATGAACTTCTTCGGATGGATTCTGAATTCTTCGTGAAGGGGAGCTATGCTGAGCATAGTACTCGTCCTTCTATTGAGCGAATAACCATAGACCATGTGCTAGGTTTCCCTTGAATACTTTTTCCTCTCCTTGCTGTATGTCCATCATTGATACATTCTTGTGTATTTGTAAACACAATCTATATTGTAAAGCTGTTTAACTCTGTATGTTTCCTTTTTTAAACCACCGAGCCCCCGAGCCTTTGGCTGGAGTCTATACTGTTTCGAAGATTTTCCCTTCTGTTATAATAAGACATCGGATTGCAAGCCCTCAAGTATCTTAATGTCGAAGTTCTATATTTTTGTTGCGAGGTTCTTGGACCAAAGCAATAAGATTTTTGATGTGCAGACTATATTTATAATTATTAGCTTCCAATTTTTATATTTAGCGAGGTATTTAGTGTACCAAGGCGAAATATTTTGGTAAGTCTAGTTTGTCTATATTGTACGTATTTTGAGACTTGAAGGCGTTGAGCCCCCGAGCGTGTCGAAGAATAAGAAATATATCTCCACTATCTTTATTATATTGCAGCACCGCGAGCCCGCCTCATTAAAAACCTTTCCGGCCCCACTCGGTGCCCCGAAAAGGAAAAGAGTGCGTCTGAAAACTCGCGGGCGTTTCAGTACATTGTATTTTTACAGAGAAGGACTATATTTTAGCTCTAGGCGTAGAACCGCCTGAGCTGCGCCACGTTCCAGGGGTTTTTCTCGGCAGCCCCTGTCTTCTTGTCCTTGATCCTGTATGCGCCTCCTTCGATGACTTTCGTGACAACGTAGGGCCCCAACCATGGTGATTCGAGCTTCTCAGTACTTTTTTGATTTAACCACAAGACCAAATCCCCAACTTGAAAAGATCTTGGTCTTAACCGTCGACTGTGGTAGTTTTTGAGGTCTTGCTGGTACTTGGTGACTCGTGAAAGTACTTCATCGCGAGCTTCGTCGAGTGCGTCCATATCATCCTCCCGAGCTTTTTGTGATGTTTCTTCGTCATACTCTGTTACCCTTGGAGAATCATGCTCTATTTCAATTGGTAGTACTGCTTCGGCTCCGTGGACGAGAAAAAACGGAGTTTCTTGTGTCGCCGTATTTGGTGTTGTTCGGATGCTCCACAAAACACTTGGCAATTCCTCTGGCCAAGTATGTCGAGCTTTTTCAAGTGGTCCTAGCAGGCGTTTTTTGAGGCCGTTGCAGATGATACCATTGGCTTTCTCGACTTGTCCGTTAGTTTGCGGGTGCCCAACTGACGCAAAGTGCAATTTAATGCCTACTTCTGCGCAGTATTCCTTGAATTCCTTGGATGTGAAGTTTGAACCATTATCTGTAACAATGCTATGAGGCACCCCAAACCGAAAAACGAGGCCTTTCACAAACTTTATTGCCGACGCTGCATCTGGTGAATTTATTGGCTTCGCTTCTACCCACTTGGTGAATTTGTCGACAGCGACCAGCAAGTACTCATATCCTCCAGGCGAAGCTTTGTGTAACTTGCCCACCATATCGAGTCCCCATTGGGCAAAGGGCCATGATAATGGTATTGGTGTTAGTTCTGCCGCTGGAGAGTGAGGTTTTGCGGCAAACCTTTGACACGCGTCGCAGGTTCGTACTATTTCCTTGGCATCCTCGATTGCTGTCAACCAATAGAATCCTGCCCGAAAAACCTTAGCTGCAATAGCTCGACTACTTGCGTGGTGGCCACATATTCCTTCGTGTACATCCTTCAGAATTATTCTTCCTTCTTCGGGTGTGACACACCTTTGCAGGACGCCTGAAATACTTCGCTTGTATAATTCCCCTTTGATCACTGTGAAAGCTTTGGATCGTCGAATAACTCGCCTTGCCTCAACTGGATCGTCGGGTATTTCTTTCCTGAGGATATATGATATATATGCTTGCATCCAAGGAATTTCTACCATCATCACAAGCTCTTGGTTTTCTTCGTCCTCCGTGGTTTCTTTGAGGGGAGCCGAAGTTTTCTCTTCCTTTGCTTTTTTCTGCATCTTTTTCGGCTTCGTGGATCTCTCCGCTATTTCTTCCCAAAATACTCCTGGCGGGATTGGGAGGCACTGCGACCCGATGTTTGCGAGAACGTCGGCTTCATCATTGCTCAATCTACTGATGTGATTTACCTCGCATCCATCAAACAGCTTCTCGAGCTCATTGTACACCTCTTTGTATGCCATCATGCTATCATTGACTGCATCACATTGGTTCATAACTTGCTGAGCCACCAATTGTGAGTCGCCAAAGATTTTTAGTCGAGTTGCACCGCAAGCTTTTGACATCTTCATCCCGTGTATGAGGGCTTCATATTCTGCTTCATTGTTGGATGCGTTAGGGAACGTCATCCGAAGGACGTATTTCAACTTGTCGCCTTCAGGTGATATAAGTACTACTCCTGCGCCAGCTCCTTCTACTCTCTTGGACCCATCGAAGTTCATGGTCCAAGTTCTCGACAAATCTGGGGGTCCCGTGTTTTGTAGCTCCATCCACTCTGCAATGAAATCTGGCAGAACTTGCGACTTGATTGCCTTTCTTTTTTCATACGTGATGTCCCGAGGGGAAAGTTCTATTCCCCAAAGGGAGACACGCCCTGTAGCCTCTGGATTGTTCAGTATATTTGAAAGAGGTGCTTCGTTGACTACTATTATCGGGTGTGCCGAAAAATAGTGGCGCAACTTCCTTGCCGTTGCAATTATTCCATATGCTAGTTTCTGGTACTGCGGGTACCGCTGTTTGGAAGGCGATAAAACTTCACTGATGAAATATACTGGCCTTTGCACTCCATGGAGTTTTCCTTCTTCTTCTCTTTCAACAACTAGCACCGTGCTAACCACTTGGGGCGTGGCTGCAATATACAGCAGGAGAGGTTCCTTTTCCTTCGACGCCACCAAGATTGGTGGTGTCGAGATTGTGCGCTTCAAATCCTCGAAAGCTCTGTCGGCCTCTTCGTTCCACTGGAATTTCTATCCTTGCTTTATCAGAGCGTAAAATGGTAACGCTTTTTCTCCCAACCTGGCGACGAATCTGCTCAAAGCTGCGACTCGCCCAGTTAGTTGTTGTATTTCTTTCAACTTTGTTGGCTTCCTCATAGTTACGATGGCCTGTATTTTTTCGGGATTAGCTTCGATCCCTCTTGCTGATACTAAGAATCCAAGAAGTTCTCCCGCAGGAACGCCAAAGGAGCACTTTGTCGGGTTCAACTTGAGGCAAAACTTGTCAAGGTTGTCGAAGGTTTCCTTCAAATCTTCGATCAGTGTTGACCCCTTCTTTGATGTTATCACGACATCGTCGATGTAGACTTGTACATTTTTCCCAATCTGTGTTGCAAGGCACTTCTGCATCATCCGCTGATATGTTGCTCCCGCGTTTTTCAAACCAAAAGGCATTGTTTTGTAGCAAAACACGCCGTAAGGTGTTATGAACGCTGTTTTGGCCTCATCATCTTCTTTTAGTCTGATCTGGTTATAACCAGAGTATGCATCCAAGAAGGAAAGACGTTCACATCCTGCCGTGGAGTCGATGATTTGATCGATCCTTGGGAGGGGAAAGTGATCCTTAGGACAATGTTTATTGAGACACGTAAAGTCGACGCACATGCGAAGGACTTTCGTGTGTTTCTTCGGCACCATCACTGGGTTAGCTACCCATGTGGCTTCTGTAGATATTTCTTTGATAAAACCAGCTTCTCGTAGTCGATCGATTTCTGACAGCATGGCCTTGCGGTTTGGTTCCGAAAAATGCCGCAAGGGTTGTTTGATAGGTCTCGCTAGTGGATCCAAGTTTAGGTGGTGCTCGGCAAGTTCCCTGGGTACTCCTGGCATGTCAGCTGGACACCATGCGAAGATTTTCCAGTTCTCACGGAGGAACTCGACGAGCGCGCTTTCCTATGCGAGGTCCATGTCGTTTGCGATGGACGTCGTCTTTTTCGGGTCTGTCGGGTGAATCTGCACCTCCTTAGAATTTTTCTCGGTGTTGAAAGTTGATTCTTTATTTGGCCTTCCAACGTCTGGCAGCACGTCGTAGTCAGTCATACTCCTTGACGCCAGATACTCAGCTTGCATCCCGAAAGTTTCTGATATCCGATGAAAATCCTTATCGCACTTATCGGCTAAGGCGAAGCTTCCTTTGACTGTGATTGGTCCCTTCGGTCCAGGCATCCTCCACAACAGGTATGTATAGTGTGGCACCGCCATAAATCTAGCATATGCTGGTCGTCCCAACAGAGCGTGGTACTGCGACGGAAAATCCACAACTTCAAATTCCAGCTTCTCGATTCTATAATTCTCTCGGGTTCCAAACTGAACGTCAAGATTAATCTTCCCCAATGGATAACTTGGTTTCTCCGGTGTGATACCATGGAACCTCGTGTCTGTTGGCTTCAAGTTTGCTAGGGATATGTTCATCTTCCTCAATGTATCTGCATACATAAGGTTTAAGCTGCTGCCGCCATCTATGAACACTCGAGAGACATCAAATCCTGCAATAACTGCTGGTAAGACAAGTGCTGACTGCCCTGGTCGAGGAACTTGCTGCGGATGATCTGCTATAGTGAAGCCAATATCTTGCCCTGACCAATTAAGATACTCGACTGTTGGTGGAGGTATTTTTTCTGCCATGAACACCTGTCGTGAGATTACTTTCTGAGCTCTATTGGATGGCCTTCCCTTCTGAATCATCGACACCGCTCCGTTGGAGTTAGGATCAACGTAAGGTGGTGGTGGAGGTGCTGCCGCTATTCTGAGTTGATGTCGATTGTCTTCTGTAATCGCGGGAGGAGGTGGCAAGTGAATCTCGCTCCTGGGTTCTCGAGGATTTCTCTGTGCTGCCCGAGCGTTAGCGTGCTCTGCCCACCTTAACATTGCTTGGAAATTGCGACAATCTTTCTGCAGATGTCCTGACTGTCTCTTTCCGTTGCTGTCGAGGAAAAAATGCATCTGACACGGCCCATTCATCATCTCTTCGGGAGACACGAAAGGCCTCGGGAACCTAGGCCCGCTAGTTTGCCTGTTGTTTCGAGAATCGTCTCTATTATCGCCTCGCTGCTCATTGCTTCTCTGATAATCATCTCTGTTGTTTCCTCCTGTGTTTGCCCGAAAACTTGCCGAAATTTGTCCTGGAGCATCATAGTTCGGGTACTGCCGAGGAAATCGTCGCCTCGGTTGATAATTTCGACCACGGTCCTCCTCTGGCGACCTGTGCCGTTTGTTGTGGACAGCATCTTCTCCATCTGCCCATCTGTTTGCTATTTCCATTAACGCAGATACTGTCTTTGGGTTGGTCCTTCCCAAGTCCTCGACAAAATCTCCACGCCTGATTCCTGCGACAAACGCATCTATCGCTCTCTCGTCAGATATATTTTCTGCCGAGTTTTTGATGATGTTCCACCTTTGGATATATTTTCTCATTGGCTCGTCCGGCTTTTGTCGACATGCTCTCAACTCCTCCAACGACGCAGGTTTTTTGCATGTGGACCGGAAGTTCTTGACGAACACGTCCTCGAAGCTTTCCCAGCTGTCGATAGATCCTGGAGGAAGTTTCTTTATCCAAGATCGTGCGGCTCCACTCAAATGCACGTGGATGCTTTGCATAGCTGTTGCCCTGGTTCCTCCTGTGAGCTTCACCGTCTCGAGATAATCAACTAGCCAGTCCTCTGGATCTTGAAGGCCATCGAATTTCTTGAAGTTGTCAGGTAACTTGAATCCTGAAGGGACTCGAGTTTTTCGGACTCTCCTCGTGAAGCACGGCAAACCACACATATCCTCGTCGTTAAGCTCTGGTGATTGCCGATGTTCCCTTCTGCTTTGCCGCGCTCTGTTGACCCTTGCTTGTGCTGCCGTGTCTCTTGCTCCACTTGGTACTTCAGGGGCTACCGCTGCTGCTGCTGCAGGTCGTGGACTATTTTGCCTTGCCGCTCCTTCGGGAGGCGTTGATACAAACGCTGTCCCCATAACTCCAACTCCTGCTATCGCCATATTGTATAGTGTTTCCCTTGGATCTCCTGGAGGTGGTTTAGATGCGAGGATAAAAGCATGTGTCGCCATATACCCAGCCTCTGGTGTCTTAGGGATGATGTTTCCTCTTGTATCTATCGACATAAAGGACATGTCGAGGTTTTGGACAAGGTGCTCTCTTTCTGCTTCGGGTATGTGTTGTAACCTTGATCTCGCTCTGTTCCGAGCTTCCCTGTGGCTATCACCCGAAGTTCTAGATTGTCGACTCAGATCTGCTCTTCTCCCGCTGGATGCAGAAGCTGCCTCCTTTCTTCTGTTTAACTCAGCTGTCTGTTTTTCCAATTCCCTTGCCGCTCGTGCGAGCCTATATTGATATGCTTGTAGTTCCTCTGGCGTGGCTGTAGTAGCCATTGGTTCTGAGCCGTCCATAGCTCTCGCGGCTCTATCCCATGCTGCTTGCGGGAGTTGAACTCTGTGTCGCGGCTGTGGCCCGACGTATTTATTGCCCAAGCCTCGTCGCAGATCAGAGGGATCGACATATGGATTTCCCAGATCGTCGAAAGCCTCAGATGTTTCCTCTTGGTCATTGCTTGGCTCTCCAATGACATAAATCTGATGATATTTTGTGTTCAGATCTATGTTGGGTTTGGTGACACCATCATTGAGATTGGTGAAGACCTTGCCCACTGTAGTAGATTTGTCGATGAAGTCGTAACTGTCGATACTGCTTGAGCCATCGCTTATATATGAGTCCGCAGATGACTCAAACGACATGTCGCTGAAGATCTTGGCGAGTTTCTCTCTTGCCCTGGTGCTGACGTAGCGTGTCGACGAAGTTTCTTCTTCTCCTGATTTGGTTGACGATGTATAGCTTGAAAAATCGGAATCGACCGCCGACAATCCCGACGAAATCGGAATTTCGACACGATACGATCCTTCCTTCTCGACGCGAAAGCGAAACCTTCCGAACGTCATCTCCATAGGCTCCGCCAGATACGCATATGCATCCAAACGGGAGGGTGGGTGAGGAACAAAATCGACAGGACCAGCAGCGATCTGTTTACCTCAATCCATTGCGTTGCTTGCGGTTGATGATGTCGAAGATCTTGAACGTGCCATCGAGATCAGATCCTTACGCCTCTAGTTCCCACAGACGGCGCCAATTGACAAGGTATCAACTTGTCAATGCCTATGGATTGTAGGCTAGGGTTTAGTTGGAAGTAGAGGGCAAGTAGATCTCGAAGGTTTCAGTCGAAAAGTACTCGACGATTATGAAAACTAGGGTTTGTAAACAATGATTCGATGATCTTTGCGTCCCTCGACTCCACCTTATATAGGAGGCGGAGCCGAGGGATTCGTGCTGTACAAGTTACAAAGTCCGGGAAGGTTTCCAACTCATCCCGCAAGATTACAAATAAAACTTTCTATTACAACTCTAGGTTTCCTTAATACTATCTTGGGCTTCCAAATCTTCTTATTCTTCGGGTAGTGGGCCTTCAGTAAACCCCGGGTACTATCTCTGGCAGGCCCATTTGGGATGCCTATGTCAGAGGGCCACACGGATCGGGTGCGGCGCCTTAAGTGCGCGCGGGAGACGAGGGATTAGACCTCTCTAACACTGGAACGTCAGTTACTGTGCGCATGTCACTGACATGCACTAATATCGAGATATTCTCGAATTCGCCGAGGAGAACTTAATGACGAAGAAACCGTCGGAAAGAAGCCAGAAAGGTTTTGAGGAATTCGGCTTATCAGTATAAGTCTGGCAAGACACCGGTTAAGTATAAGTTGAAATCATAATGATTAATCCGGAGCGTTCAGAATAGGAACCTAGCGCGGTCCGTCGGATGACTCAGCCGGGCCGCACCAGCTTTGGGGACTAATGTCGGGGGGATGACCCCCGGTAGGTCAACACTATTGCAAATAAGCCATGTTAAGATGTGTATTTACCGGATTAAAGATTAATCCGGATTTTGGAAGCTTTGTTTAACAGTGCTGGGTTAATACAAGCCGGTATAACAATAGGGGTATGCCGGAGTAAGGGTGACCGGTGGAATCTAAACCGGGGCTATGCCCAAAAGATGAAATTAGAGAAAGACAAAGGATAACAAGCCGGATCTCACATGTGAAGGTACCGAGATCCGGCATAAGCTCAACCGTAGCATATCGTCACCCCGGTCAAAGATTCCCTCAAGGACCAAAGGACATGATGAGCGAAGCAGTTCAGCTTTAATCGAAGCCCTGAGGACAAAGAGGAAGATGACGTAAAAGAGACCGGACGAGGTCACGAGGCCTATGATTAAAGACAGAAGTGTCATCCCTGGAGCCAAAGAAGCTTTATAAATTAGCTTAGGTCAGCAAAGATACCCTTAGGATTTCTTCCCCTGTAAGCCTCCTCTCCACTATATAAGGAGAGTAGGGGCACCCCTGTGCGGGACGATCGAGCAATTAGTGATTAGACTTGGGCTTGTAAGCCGTACGTCTTCAACCTCTGGCCATTTGGCTAAGTTCGTGAGCTCAATACATCACCCAGTGTGTTTCTTCCCTCTATCATATCCCTCTCCCGGATCCTCAAGCGTACATCCGGCCCCTATCTTAAGCCTACCCATGGCATCTATTGTTACACCACGACGACAAGAAGAATGTGTACCTGGGGCATCATCGATTTCTTGCTCGACATCATAACTTAAGAAATAAAGACAAGCATTTCAACGGCAAGGCAGATCACCGGCTGAAGCCTACGGAACGTACTGGTGCTGATGTATTTGATATGGTCAAGGATTTTAAAGTCATCTTTGGAAAGGGTCCTGGCGGACAATCAGTTCCGCAGGGAGTTGACGAGCACGCACCCATGTGGAAGAAGAAATCTATATTTTGGGAGCTAGAATATTGGAAAGTCCTAGATGTCCGCTCTGCAATCGACGTGATGCATGTTACGAAGAATATTTGCGTGAACCTGCTAAGCTTCTTGGGCTTGTATGGAAAGACAAATGATACAAAGGAAGCACCGCAGGACCAGCAACGTTTGAAAGACCCAGAAGACCGGCATCCAGAACGGTTTCAAGGTCGTGCCAGCTATGCTCTTACTAAAGAAGAGAAGGTCATCTTTTTTGAATGCCTGAGCAGTATGAAGGTCCCGTCTGGCTTCTTGTCGAATATAAAGGGAATAATAAATATGGAGGAGAAAAAGTTCCAAAACCTAAAGTCTCACGATTGCCACGTGATTATGACGCAATTGCTTCCGATTGCTTTGAGGGAGCTCCTACCGGAAAATGTTCGAGTAGCCATTGTGAAGCTATGTGCATTCCTCAATGCAATCTTGATGGCGTGTAACTCACACGTTCGTTGGGAACCCCAAGAGGAAGGTATGATGCGCACAGCAGCAAGTTTTCCCTCAGAAAGAAACCAAGGTTTATCGAACCAGGAGGAGCCAAGAAGCACGTTGAAGGTTGATGGCGGCGGGATGTAGTGCGGCGCAACACCAGGGATTCCGGCGCCAACGTGGAACCTGCACAACACAACCAAAGTACTTTGCCCCAACGAAACAGTGAGGTTGTCAATCTCACCGGCTTGCTGTAACAAAGGATTAACCGTATTGTGTGGAAGATGATTGTTTGCAGAAAACAGTAGAACAGTATTGCAGTAGATTGTATTTCAGTAAAGAGAATTGGACCGGGGTCCACAGTTCACTAGAGGTGTCTCTCCCATAAGACAAACAGCATGTTGGGTGAACAAATTACAGTTGGGCAATTGACAAATAAAGAGGGCATGACCATGCACATACATATCATGATGAGTATAGTGAGATTTAATTGGGCATTACGACAAAGTACATAGACCGCCATCCAACTGCATCTATGCCTAAAAAGTCCACCTTCAGGTTATCATCCGAACCCTCCAGATATTAAGTTGCAAAGCAACAGACAATTGCATTAAGTATGGTGCGTAATGTAATCAACAACTACATCCTTAGACATAGCATCAATGTTTTATCCCTAGTGGCAACAGCACAACACAACCTTAGAACTTTCATCACCGTCCCTGTGTCAATGCAGGCATGAACCCACTATCGAGCATAAGTACTCCCTCTTGGAGTTACAAGCATCTACTTGGCCAGAGCATCTACTAGTAACGGAAAGCATGCAAGATCATAAACAACACGTAGATATAACTTTGATAATCAACATAACAAGTATTCTCTATTCATCGGATCCCAACAAACGCAACATATAGAATTACAGATAGATGATCTTGATCATGTTAGGCAGCTCACAAGATCCGACAATGATAGCACAATGGGGAGAAGACAACCATCTAGCTACTGCTATGGACCCATAGTCCACGGGTAGACTACTCACACATCACACCGGAGGCGACCATGGCGGCGTAGAGTCCTCCGGGAGATGATTCCCCTCTCCGGCAGGGTGCCGGAGGCGATCTCCTGGATCCCCCGAGATGGGATCGGCGTTGGCGGCGTCTCTGGAAGGTTTTCCGTATCGTGGCTCTCGGTACTGGGGGTTTCGTCACGGAGGCTTTAAGTAGGCGGAAGGGCAAGTCAAGAGGGGGCACAGGGGCCCCAGATGACAGGGCGGTGTGGCCAAGGGGGGGGCCGCGCCGCCCTAGGGTTTGGGCTCCCTGTGGCCCCACTTCGTTTCGTCTTCGGACTTCTGGAAGCTTCGTGGAAAAATAGGCCCCTGGGCGTTGATTTCGTCCAATTCCGAGAATATTTCCTTACTAGGATTTCTGAAACCAAAAACAGCAGAAACAAAGAACTGGCACTTCGGCATCTTGTTAATAGGTTAGTTCCAGAAAATGCACGAATATGACATAAAGTGTGCATAAAACATGTAGATAACATCAATAATGTGGCATGGAACATAAGAAATTATCGATACGTCGGAGACGTATCAGCATCCCCAAGCTTAGTTCTGTTCGTCCCGAGCAGGTAAAACGATAACACAGATAATTTCTGGAGTGACATGCCATCATAATCTTGATCATACTATTTGTAAAGCATATGTAGTGAATGCAGCGATCAAAACAATGTATATGACATGAGTAAACAAGTGAATCATAAAGCAAAGACTTTTCATGAATAGCACTTCAAGACAAGCATCAATTAAGTCTTGCATAAGAGTTAACTCATAAAGCAATAATTCAAAGTAAAGGTATTGAAGCAACACAAAAGAAGATTAAGTTTCAGCGGTTGCTTTCAACTTATAACATGTATATCTCATGGATATTGTCAACATAGAGTAATATAATAAGTGCAATAAGCAAGTATGTAGGAATCAATGCACAGTTCACACAAGTGTTTGCTTCTTGAGGTGGAGAGAAATAGGTGAACTGACTCAACATTGAAAGTAAAAGAATGGTCCTCCATAGAGGAAAAGCATCGATTGCTATATTTGTGCTAGAGCTTTGATTTTGAAAACATGAAACAATTTTGTCAACGGTAGTAATAAAGCATATGCATCATGTAAATTATATCTTATAAGTTGCAAGCCTCATGCATAGTGTACTAATAGTGCCCGCACCTTGTCCTAATTAGCTTGGACTACCGGATCATCACAATGCACTGTTTTAACCAAGTGTCACAAAGGGGTACCTCTATGCCGCCTGTACAAAGGTCTAAGGAGAAAGCTCGCATTGGATTTCTCGCTATTGATTATTCTTCAACTTAGACATCCATACCGGGACAACATAGACAACAGATAATGGACTCCTCTTTTATGCATAAGCATATAACAACAATTAATAATTTTCTCATTTGAGATTTGAGGATATATGTCCAAAACTGAAACTTCCACCATGGATCATGGCTTTAGTTAGCGGCCCAATGTTCTTCTCTAACAATATGCATTCTTAACCATAGGGTGGTAGATCTCTCTTACTTCAGACAAGACGGACATGCATAGCAACTCACATGAAATTCAACAATGAATAGTTGATGGCGTCCCCAGTGAACATGGTTATCGCACAACAAGCAACTTAATAAGAGATAAAGTGCATAATTACATATTCAATACCACAATAGTTTTTAAGCTATTTGTCCCATGAGCTATATATTGCAAAGGTGAATGATGGAATTTTAAAGGTAGCACTCAAGCAATTTACTTTGGAATGGCGGAAAATACCATGTAGTAGGTAGGTATGGTGGACAGAAATGGCATAGTGGTTGGCTCAAGTATTTTGGATGCATGAGAAGTATTCCCTCTCGATACAAGGTTTAGGCTAGCAAGGTTTATTTGAAACAAACACAAGGATGAACCGGTGCAGCAAAACTCACATAAAAGACATATTGAAAACATTATAAGACTCTACACCGTCTTCCTTGTTGTTCAAACTCAATACTAGAAATTATCTAGACCTTAGAGAAACCAAATATGCAAACCAAATTTTAGCATGCTCTATGTATTTCTTCATTAATGGGTGCAAAGCATATGATGCAAGAGCTTAATCATGAGCACAACAATTGCCAAGTATCACATTACCCAAGACATTAATAGCAATTACTACATGTATCATTTTCCAATTCCAACCATATAACAATTTAACGAAGGAGAAACTTCGCCATGAATACTATGAGTAGAAACCAAGGACATACTTGTCCATATGATACAGCGGAGCGTGTCTCTCTCCCATAAAGTGAATGCTAGGATCCATTTTATTCAAACAAAACAAAAAACAAAAACAAACCGACGCTCCAAGCAAAGCACATAAGATGTGATGGAATAAAAATATAGTTTCAGGGGAGGAACCTGATAATGTTGTCGATGAAGAAGGGGATGCCTTGGGCATCCCCAAGCTTAGACGCTTGAGTCTTCTTGATATATGCAGGGGTGAACCACTGGGGCATCCCCAAGCTTAGAGCTTTCACTCTCCTTGATCATGTTGCATCATACTCCTCTCTTGATCCTTGAAAACTTCCTCCACACCAAACTCGAAACAACTCATTAGAGGGTTAGTGCACAATAAAAATTAACATATTCAGAGGTGACACAATCATTCTTAACACTTCTGGACATTGCATAATGCTACTGGACATTAGTGGATCAAAGAAATTCATCCATCATAGCAAAAGAGGCAATGCGAAATAAAAGGCAGAATCTGTCAAAACAGAACAGTTCGTATTGACGAATTTTAAAATGGCACCAGACTTGCTCAAATGAAAATGCTCAAATTGAATGAAAGTTGCATACATATCTGAGGATCATGCACGTAAATTGGCTTAATTTTCTGAGCTACCTACAGGGAGGTGGACCCAGATTCGTGACAGCAAAGAAATCTGGAACTGTGCAGTAATCCAAATCTAGTACTTACTTTACTATCAAAGACTTTACTTGGCACAACAAAACACAAAACTAAGATAAGGAGAGGTTGCTACAGTAGTAAACAACTTCCAAGACACAAAATAAAAACAAAATACTGTAGGTAAAAACATGGGTTGTCTCCCATAAGCGCTTTTCTTTAACGCCTTTCAGCTAGGCGCAGAAAGTGTGTATCAAGTATTATCAAGAGACGGTGTGTTCTCAGCGGGGTGCGGAGTTTTCTCAACCAGGCATAATATATTAGATACATAAGTTTTAGCATCTCCTTTTTCATTAGTCTTAGACGTGCTACTCTCATCAAACAAATTTTCAGGAACAAGCCAAGCATAGTTATTTTCTAGTGCATCATTCATAGCTAAGAGTTTACATGGTATTGGTGCTTTGATCTCCCCACCATCATCAATATTATTAGTGTATCTTATTCTATCCATGTCCATCTTCTCAAGGAGACTAACAAAATTAGTGTAAGAACCAAGCATATTAAATTTAGCAAAGACCTTTCTAGCCTCTCTCGCTATCCCACCAAATTCTCTAAGAAGGGTTTCCAAAACAAAATCTTTCTTTTCCCCTTCTTCCATATCGCCAAGTGTGAGAAACATGTGTTGGATTATAGGATTGAGATTAACAAATTTAGTTTCCAACAGGCGAACTAAATGCGCAGCAGCAATTTCATAAGTAGGCGCAAGGTCTACCAAATGTCTATCTTCAAAATTTTCAATAGTACTAACATGATTGAAAAATTCTTCTATATTATTTCTCCCAACTATAGACCCGCGTCCTACCGGTATGTCTTTTGTGGTAAAATTAAAAGGAAACATGATGAATCAAGTAAAGTAAATGCAAGTAAACTAATTTTTTTTTTGTGTTTTTGATATAGCAAACAAGATAGCAAATAAAGTAAAACTAGCAACTAATTTTTTTGTATTTTGATTTAGTGCAGCAAACAAAGTAGTAAATAAAACTAAGCAAGACAACAACAAAGTAAAGAGATTGAGAAGTGGAGACTCCCCTTGCAGCGTGTCTTGATCTCCCCGGCAACGGCGCCAGAAAATATGCTTGATGGCGTGTAACTCACACGTTCGTTGGGAACCCCAAGAGGAAGGTATGATGCGCACAGCAGCAAGTTTTCCCTCAGAAAGAAACCAAGGTTTATCGAACCAGGAGGAGCCAAGAAGCACGTTGAAGGTTGATGGCGGCGGGATGTAGTGCGGCGCAACACCAGGGATTCCGGCGCCAACGTGGAACCTGCACAACACAACCAAAGTACTTTGCCCCAACGAAACAGTGAGGTTGTCAATCTCACCGGCTTGCTGTAACAAAGGATTAACCGTATTGTGTGGAAGATGATTGTTTGCAGAAAACAGTAGAACAGTATTGCAGTAGATTGTATTTCAGTAAAGAGAATTGGACCGGGGTCCACAGTTCACTAGAGGTGTCTCTCCCATAAGACAAACAACATGTTGGGTGAACAAATTACAGTTGGGCAATTGACAAATAAAGAGGGCATGATCATGCACATACATATCATGATGAGTATAGTGAGATTTAATTGGGCATTACGACAAAGTACATAGACCGCCATCCAACTGCATCTATGCCTAAAAAGTCCACCTTCAGGTTATCATCCGAACCCCTCCGGTATTAAGTTGCAAAGCAACAGACAATTGCATTAAGTATGGTGCGTAATGTAATCAACAACTACATCCTTAGACATAGCATCAATGTTTTATCCCTAGTGGCAACAGCACAACACAACCTTAGAACTTTCTTCACTGTCCCAGGTGTCAATGCAGGCATGAACCCACTATCGAGCATAAGTACTCCCTCTTGGAGTTACAAGCATCTACTTGGCCAGAGCATCTACTAGTAACGGAAAGCATGCAAGATCATAAACAACACGTAGATATAACTTTGATAATCAACATAACAAGTATTCTCTATTCATCGGATCCCAACAAACGCAACATATAGAATTACAGATAGATGATCTTGATCATGTTAGGCAGCTCACAAGATCCGACAATGATAGCACAATGGGGAGAAGACAACCATCTAGCTACTGCTATGGACCCATAGTCCAGGGGTAGACTACTCACACATCACACCGGAGGCGACCATGGCGGCGTAGAGTCCTCCGGGAGATGATTCCCCTCTCCGGCAGGGTGCCGGAGGCGATCTCCTGGATCCCCCGAGATGGGATCGGCGTTGGCGGCGTCTCTGGAAGGTTTTCCGTATCGTGGCTCTCGGTACTGGGGGTTTCGTCACGGAGGCTTTAAGTAGGCGGAAGGGCAAGTCAAGAGGGGGCACAGGGGCCCCAGATGACAGGGCGGCGCGGCCAAGGGGGGGCCGCGCCGCCCTAGGGTTTGGGCTCCCTGTGGCCCCACTTCGTTTCATCTTCGGACTTCTGGAAGCTTCGTGGAAAAATAGGCCCCTGGGCGTTGATTTCGTCCAATTCCGAGAATATTTCCTTACTAGGATTTCTGAAACCAAAAACAGCAGAAAACAGCAACTGGCACTTTGGCATCTTGTTAATAGGTTAGTTCCAGAAAATGCACGAATATGACATAAAGTGTGCATAAAACATGTAGATAACATCAATAATGTGGCATGGAACATAAGAAATTATCGATACGTCGGAGACGTATCAAATCTCTCAGAAGGTAATCAATCCAGAAGATCTACCACGGTTACAGAACGATGTGGTCCAATGTCTTGTCAGTTTCGAGTTGGTGTTCCCACCATCCTTCTTCAATATTATGACGCACCTCCTGGTTCACCTAGTCGAAGAGATTTCCATTCTCGGTCATGTATTCTTACACAATATGTTCTCCTTTGAGAGGTTCATGGGAGTATTAAAGAAATATGTTCGTAACCGTGCTAGGCCAGAAGGAAGCATCGCCAAGGGCTATGGAACAGAGGAGGTGATTGAGTTTTGTGTTGATTATGTTCCTGACCTTAAGCCGATTGGTCTTACTCAATCGCAGCACGAGGGGAGACTAAGTAGAAAAGACACGATCGGAAGGAAATCAACGATATGTATGGACGACCATTCTATGACTGAAGCACACCACATAGTTCTACAAAATTTCAGCTTGGTGGCTCCGTATTTCGAGGAACACAAGAATATTTTACGCTCAAACAACCCAGGGAATCCTGAATCCTGGATTACAAATGCCCATATGGAGACTTTCGGAGGTTAGTTGCGAAAACATTTAATGAGCGACAATGATGTTGAAGAACAGCTGTACATGTTGGCCAAGTCACCATCTTCGAGTATATCGACCTTCCAAGGGCACGAGATAAATGAAAATACATTTTACACGATCGTCCAAGATAAAAAAAAAGCACCAACCAAAGCAGTGGTGTCCGCTTTGATGCAACAACCGAGAATGGACAAAAGGTCACATATTATGGTTACATAGAGGAGATATGGGAACTTGACTATGGACCCTCCTTTAAGGTCCCTTTGTTCTGGTGCAAATGGTTCAAGCTAACAAGAGGTGTGGTAAAGGTGGACGAGCAATACAGAATGACAATGGTTGATTTCAACAATCTTGGTTACCTTGACGAATCGTTCGTCCTAGCCAAAGATGTCGCTCAGGTTTTCTATGTGAATAACATGAGTACCAAACCGATAAAAAGGGAAGATAAGAAAACGAGTACATCATGCGATGATCCAAAGCGCCACATAGTTCTTTCAGGGAAAAGAAACACCGTGGCAGTGGAGGACAAGACAGATATGTCAGAAGATTATAATAAGTTTGGTGAAATTCCGCCCTTCAAAGTGAGCACTGACCCAAGCATGAAGTTAAATGATGAGCATGCTCCATGGTTACGGCACAATCGTAAGCCTTGTATCATCAATAGTTGGCTCCCTACAGTAATGTTTTCCGAACACGGCAATCACGGCTTGGCAAAACATGTACATAGCCTCAAGGCAGGTGCTCTCACCCATTCGAAGATACTCATCGAACATATCAGCAGTTATTCCATATGATAGCATGCGAATAGCCACAGAGCATTTTTGGTAGGAGGTGAAGCCTAGCGCACCTGTTGCATCGGGCCGGCATTGGAAGTAGGAGTCGTAGTATCTGACGCCCCGTAGAATGACCTTTGACATCCTGTACAGGCGCCGGAACATTTTTTCATTGAACACTGGATCGGTGAGGTGGAAGTAATCCTTGTGGAGCCGGAGCTGCCCTTCCACTCTGTTGCGCGGAAGGTTTTTTGAGCGACCCTTGACAGAGGCCCGGTGCGCCGGCCCTTCGTTTGAATTGAACTCGTGGATCATAGAAGCCGCAATAGTTGCCAATGTCTGCGTGGACCGATCGGACTTCTCATCGGAAGAGGAGTCAACGACCTACGCGTGGAACTTGTCCAACATCTGCCACATATCCATCTGCGTCGGTATGAACTGTCGATCAATGGCCGCACACAATAGCACCCAAAACAGGAGTAGACACCTACCGGTGCAATTGACCGAACAGGTTGTGGGCGGCGCGGCCGGGCGGCGCAACCGACAACGTTTAGCCCCAAAACAGGCGGCAGGTACGCGCCGGAGCCAACCTCGACTACGATCATGCTCTCCCGCGCGGCGAGAAACGAGCCGACGACGAATACTGCGCCGCTGCGGCGGGTGGGGTTGGGGTGGTGACGTTGCACGAGGGCAGCAAAAGGGGAAAAGAAGCAAATCGAATGACTCGATTTCGCTGTCCCTGACTTGCAGGACCGGGTAAGAAAAGGAAGACGCTCGGTGCGTCCGCGCAGCATCCGTGGAGACGCAAACCTAGCGCATATTTTGCAGGTTTGCGTCGCCGCGGATGGCCCGATCACTTTGCGTCATTCCGCTGGAGCAGTACCCAAACGCATTTTCAATTACAGCGGACGCAAACGGTCGCTCAATGTTTGTTTATATCACCTTGTTGGAGATACCCTAAGGACATAAGAAATGTTCGCAAAGCCGGCCTT